>NC_091246.1:110477424-110780454 GCF_042477335.2 Ovis canadensis
TTCCAGGTGAATGATCCCTATCTAAATTATAACTATTTTTTTTTTCACTATGATCATACTATATAATTATTAAATAGACAATATTACTCACAAAAACTGCTTACAGAATAGACAATGGTTGCTTTATTATATTCAGAGGTGGACTATAGTTCAAAGGGTTTCAAAGAGTCAGACACAACTCAATGTTTGAACAACAACGAGTATATCATGGTTAAGGTTCCTACTTCTGAGGCCTCCTTATGTGTGGATTAGTAAGCAGCATAAGATCACATCAGTTCAGTTCAGTCACTCAGTCATGTCTGATTCTTTGTGACCCCATGGACTGCAGCATGTCAGGATTCCCTGTCCATCAGCAACTTCCTGAGCTTGCTCAAACTCATGTCCATCACGTCAGTGACACCATCCAACCATCTCATCCTCTGTCGTCCCCTTCTCCTCCTGCCCTCGATCTATCCCAGCAATAGAGTTTTTTCAAATGAGTCAGCACTTTGCATCAGGTAGTCAAATTGTTGGAGTTTCACCTTCAGCATCAGTCCTTCATGTGAATATTCAGGACTGATTTCCTTTAGGATTGATTGGTTGGGTCTCCTGGCAGTCCAAGGGACTCTAAAGAGTCTTTTCCAACACCACAGTTCAAAAGCATCAGTTCTTCAGAGCTCAGATTTCTTTATGGTCCAACTCTCACACCCATACCATAGTTTTGACATGATGGAGAGTTGTTGGAAAAGTAAGGTTTCTTCTTTTTAATATGCTTTCTAGGTTGGTCATAGCTTTTCTTCCAAGGAGCAGGCATCTTAATTTCATGGCTCCAGTCACCATCTGCAGAGATTTTCAGTTCAGTTCAATTGCTCAGTCATGTCCGACTCTTTGCAACCCCATGAATCGCAGCACGCCAGGCCTCCCTGTCCATCACCAACTCCCGGAGTTCACTCAAACTCGTGTCCATCAAGTCGGTGATGCCATCCAGCCATCTCATCCTCTGTCGTCCGCTTCTCCTCCTGCCCCCAGTCACTCCCAGCATCAGAGTCTTTTCCAATGAGTCAACTCTTCACATGAGGTGGCCAAAGTACTGGAGTTTCAGCTTTAGCATCATTCCTTCCAAAGAACACCCAGGACTGATCCCCTTTAGAATGGACTAGTTGGATCTCCTTGCAGTCCAAGGGACTCTCAAGAGTCTTCTCTAACACCACAGTTCAAAAGCATCAATTCTTCAGCACTCAACAGTGATTTTAGAGCTGCCCAAATAAAGTCTCTCACTGTTTCCACTATTTCCCCGTGTATTTGCCATGAAGTGAAGGGACAAGATGCCATGGCTTCAGCAAAACATGAACTATGAACTTCCTGATGTTCAAGCTGGTTATAGGAAAGGCAGAGGAACCAGAGATCAAATTGCCAGCATCCGCTGGATCATAGAAAAAGCAAGAGAGTTCCAGAAAAACATCTATTTCTGCTTTATTGACTATGCCAAAGCCTTTGACTGCGTGGATCACAATAAACTGTGGAAAATTCTGAAAGAGATGGGAATACCAGACCACCTGACCTGCCTCTTGAGAAACCTATATGCAGGTTAGGAAGTAACAGTTAGAACTGGACATGGAACAACAGACTGGTTCCAAATAGGAAAAGGAGTACGTCAAGTCTGTATATTGTCACCCTGCTTATTTAAATATATGCATAGTATGTCATGAGAAATGCTGGGCTGGAAGAAGCACAAGCTAGAATCAAGTTTGCCAGGAAAAATGTCAATAGCCTCAGATATGCAGATGACAACACCCTTATGGCAGAAAGTGAAGAGGAACTAAAGATCCTCTTGATGAAAGTGAAAGAGGAGAGTGAACAGTTGGCTTAAAGCTCAACATTCAGAAAACTAAGATCATGGCATCTAGTCCCATCACTTCATGGCAAATACATGGGGAACCAGTGGAAACAGTGAAAGACTTTATTTTTGGGGCTCCCAAATCATTGCAGATAGTGATTGCAGCCATGAAATTAAAAGATGCTTACTCCTTCAAAAGAAAGTTATGCCCAACCTAGACAGCATATTAAAAAGCAGAGATATTACTTTGCCAGCAAAGGTCTGTCTAGTCAAGGCTTTGGTTTTTCCAGTGGTCATGTATGGATATGTGACTTGGACTGTGAAGAAAGCTGAGCACCGAAGAACTGATGCCTTTGAACTGTGGTGCTGCAGAAAACTCTTGATAGTCCCTTGGACTGCAAGGAGATCCAACCAGTCCATCCTAAAGGAGATCAGTCCTGAGTGTTCATTGGAAGGACTGATGCTGAGGCTGAAACTCCAATACTTTGGCCACCTTATATGAAGAGTTGACTCATTGGAAAAGACTGTGATGCTGGGAGGGATTGGGGGCAGGAGGAGAAGGGGATGACAGAGGATGGGATGGCTGGATGGCATCACCGACTTGATGCACATAGGTTTGGGTGAACTCTGAGTGTTTGTAATGGGCAGAGGGGCCTGGCATGCTGCGATTCATGGGGTCACAAAGAGTTGGACACCACTGAGTGACTGAACTGAACTGAAGATGAGTGCAATTGTGTGGTAGTTTAAGCATTCTTTAGCATTGCCTCTGTTTGGAATTGGAATGAAATCTGACCTTTTCTGGCCCTGTGGCCACTGCTGAGTTTTCCAAATTTTCTGGGATATAGAATGCGGCCCTATTACCACATCATCTTTTAGGATTTGAAATAGCTCAGCTGGAATTCCATCACCTCCACTAGCTTTGTTTGTAGTGATGTTTCCTAAGGCCCACTTGACTTCTGACTCCAGGGTGTCTGGCTCTAGGTGAGTGATCACACCATCGTGGTTATCTGGGTTATGAAGATATTTTTTGTACAGTTCTTCCATGTATTCTTGCCTCCTCTTCTTAATATCTTCTGCTTCTGTTAGGTCCATACCATTTCTGTCCTTTATTGTGCCCATCTTTGCATGAAATATTCCCTTGGTATCTATACTTTTCTTGAAGAGATCTGTAGTCTTTCCCATTCTATTGTTTTACTTTGTTTCTTTGCTTTGATCACTGACGAAAGCTTTCTTATCTCTCCTTGCTATTCTTTGGAACTCTGCATTCAAATGTGTATATATTTCCTTTTCTCCTTTATCTTTCACTTCTCTTTTTTCAGCTATTTGTAAGACCTCTTCAGACAACCACAGATCACGTTAGCTGCCAAAAGAAAAAAGAAAAAGAAAATGTAGTCAGCAAGATTGCATCAACTAAACCTTAGCTGGAGAATAATTTCCTATTATACATAAGTTATGTTATAAGTCGTATGTTACATACATTATGTCAGAGTTATGTCTATCAACTAAATGTTAACTAGAGTATGATTAAGGGGGTAACTACTCTCTATATAAGCTTAAGTTGTTTTTTTTTTTAATAGTTTTACAGTTGTCTGTGGTAAGCAAGATGAGCAATTAGCCAGTAGAAAAGTATAGATAAAAAATGGAGACATTTTAATAATTGAAAAGACCAACCCTTTTCTTTTCATTCACCAGTAAGAACATTTTTACAAACTCAAATTATCAATATTAAGTCTACTCATCTTCCTTATGTAGTGGTAGCCTAAATGAGATTTCAACAAATATCAAACCTTAAAACTAACTTTAGAAAAATGTTAGTTATAATGGAAAAAGTATAGACTAAGGAAAAAGACAAAATTTGGTTCAAATTCTAGCTCTACTAACTACTAACTGGGTGACTTTAAACTGGTTTTATGTAAGTTTTCCTAGCCTTTGTTTCCTCAGCTAAAATTTGGGCATAATAATATTTTCCTCACAATGCTATGTTAAGAACTTAATTAAAATGATAGCTATTATTAAGGGACAAAAACAGATTCTTAAATCTTGAAAACTTGAAAATCAATTTAAAATTTTCTTTTTTGATAGTTTCATATTTAAAGGTTAACCACTTTAAAAATCTTTTTCAGTTCAGTTCAGTCGCTCACTTATGTCCGACTCTTTGCGACTCCATGAACTGCAGCACACCAGGCCTCCCTGTCCATCACCAACACCCGAAGTCCATGCAAACCCATGCCCACTGAGTCAGTGATGCAATCCAACTATCTCGCCCCCTGTCATCCTCTTCTCCTCCTGCCCTCAATATTTCCCAGCACCAGGGTTTTTTCAAATGAGTTAACTCTTCACATCAGGTGGCCAATGTATTGGAGTTTCAGCTTCAACATCAGTCCTTTCAGTGAATTCACAAATCATTTCCTTTAGCATGGACTGGTTGGATCTCCTTGCAGTCCAAGGGACTCGCAAGAGTCTTCTCCAACACCACAATCCAGAAGCATCAATTCTTTGGAGCTCAGCTTTCTTTACAGTCCAGATGTCACATCCATACATGACCACTGGAAAAACCATAGACATGACTAGACAAACCTTTGTTTACAAAGCAATGTCTCTGCTTTTCAATATGCTGAATAGTTTCGTTATAACTTTCCTTCCACGGTGTAAGCGTCTTTTAATTTCATTGCTGCAATCACCATCAGCAGTGGTTTTGAAGCCCAGAAAAATAAAGTCAGCCATTGTTTCCACAGTTTCCCCATCTATTTGCCATGGAATGATGGGACCGGATGCCATGATCTTAGTTTTCTGAATGTTGAGCTTTAAGCCAGCTTTTTCACTCTCCTCTTTCACTTTCATCAAGAGGATCTTTAGTTCTTCACTTTCTGCCATAAGAGTGGTGTCATCTGCATATCTGAGGTTATTGATATTTCTCCCAGAAATCTTGTTTCCAGCTTGTGCTTCTTCCAGGCCAGTGTTTCTCATGATGTACTCTGCATGTAAGTTAAATAAGCAGGGTGACAATATGCAGCCTTGACATACTCCTTTTCCTATCTGGAACCAGTCTGTTGTTCCATGTCTAGTTCTAACTGTTGCTTCTTGACCTGCCTATAGGTTTCTCAAGAGGCAGGTCAGGTGGTCTGGTATTCCCATCTCTCTCAGAATTTTCCATAGTTTATTGTGATCCACAGAGTCAAAGGCTTTGGCATAGTCAATATAGCAGAAATAGATTTCTGGAACTCTCTTGTTTTTTCCATGATCCATTAGATGCTGATAATTTGATCTCTGGTTCCTTTGCCTTTTCTAAAACCAGCTTAAATATTTGGCAGTTAATGGCTCACATATTGCTGAAAACTGGCTTGAAGAATTTTGAGCATTACTTTACTAGCGTGTGAAATGAGTGCAGTTGTGTGGTAGTTTGAGCATTCTTTGGCATTGCCTTTCTTTGGGATTGGAATGAAAGCTGACCTTTTCCAGTCCTGTGGCCACTGCTGAGTTTTCCAAATTTGCTGGCATATTGAGTGCAACACTTTCACAGCATCATCTTTCAAGATTTGAAATAGCTCAACTGGAATTCCACTGCCTTCACTAGCTTTGTTCGAAGTGATGCTTCCTAAGGCCAGTTTGACTTCACATTCCAGGATGTCTGGCTACAGGTGAGTGATCACACCATCATGATTATCTGGGTCATGAAGATCTTTTTTGTACAGTTCTTCTGTGTATTCTTGCCACCTCTTGTTAATATCTTCTCCTTCTGTTAGGTCCCTCCCATTTCTGTCCTTTATTGTATCCATCTTTACATGAAACACTCCCTTGGTATCTCTACTTATCTTGAAGAGGTCTGTAGTCTTTCCCATTCTATTGTTTTCCTCTATTAAGGAAGGCTTATTTATCTCTCCTTGCTATTCTTTAGAACTTTAAAATCCATTAAACCATGATTCATTTATTACAATTTCTAAAATCTTCAGTTAATTTTCCCTATAAAATGACATATATAATTTCATTATATGCTTCCTATATGTTGATTGTTATAGGAAAAATAATTTTTTAGTACCTATAGCAGTAAGCAATAAATTACCTTTTCAAAGCTATATAGCTTGCTAAACTACTTTTGTGATAAGCAACTATCAACTTGTTATTTCTATTGTGGCAAATAGCTTTGGTCCCCTTCACTCCATTTTAAAGCTGCAAGTGGATTAATCCTGCCTGCTTGCTATAGTTATACATTTATATATTTAATCATCAAAGATTATAATTGTACAATGTTTAGATATATAGAACAAAATATAATTATTGGAGGACAGTTGCTCAGCAATATTGTTTTGGCCTCTGCCACACAACAACATGTCCCGTGAACATTAGTCCACTCACAGCATAACTTGACTGTGAGTGGACTAAAGGTCATGGGTCATGGATAGGCTTATCAAACTTTGTTATTTTATTTTGTCATTTGCAAGACCCATATAAACAGCTAGCCATATAAGCAAAATTCATGTAACCACTAACTTAAATGTACATTTGTCTTTGTCTCCTTATATTCATTATTGCAAGATGCATAACAGAAGAAACATCAAAAGTTTATAAAAACAACCTGACTGCATGCATCCTTGTTTGTACCCTTTAGAACCTAAATAGAAAGTGTTGAAAAAATAGGTAGTGGTGTATACATTATATTTGAAATAACTCAAGACATATTATTGAAGAACTACTGAGCAGGTGACATGTAGAAAATCAGTCTTCCATTGTTTTCTTCTGTGAAACATCTGTGGATTTGTATTATATATTAAGCATTTACATTTGGTTTGTTTCACAGCTAAAATATGAACAATTGAGTACAATATTGAAATATTCAATGTGCTGGGGTTTGTAGTTTTGATAAATCCCATTGCTGGCAAGGGAGTCATGTCAGAAAAATTTTATTTCTACTGCAAAAGGGTTAGAGACTTCCCTGGTGGCTCAGATGGTAAAGCATCTGCCTACAATGCAAGAGACTTGGGTTCGATCCCTGGGTCAGGAAGATCTTCTGGAGAAGGAAATGGCAACCCATTCCAGTACTCTTGCCTGGAAAAATCCCATGGATGGAAGAGCCTGGTAAACTACAGTCCGTGGGGTCGCAAAGAGTCAGACACAACTGAGCGACTTCACCTCACCTTCACCTTCACAAATCAACATGAAGCAGCCACAGGTATACATATATCCCCTCCCTCCTGAACCCCTCTCCTACCTCCCACCCCTTCCTACCCTCTAGATTTTCACAGAACACTGGGTTGAGCTCCCTGTTTAATGCAGCAAATTCTCACTTGCTATCTGTTTTACATATGGCAATGTTTACATTTCCATGCTCTTCTCACAATTCCACCCACTCTCTCCTTACCCCACTGTATCCACAGGGAAGACACTCCCCAAGGGAAGAGAAGAACAAAAGTTTGGTCAATATGTTCTGTGGAGAAACACAGTTACCTTAGATGACAGTTGTTTTCCTTGTGTAGACTCCCTATCTAAATTACTTTAAAAGTATTATAGGGAGGTTAAAAACAAAAATTTTATTAGTTTTCTGATTAAGTCACTCAGTCATGTCCAACTCTTTCAGATCCCCATGAACTATACAGTCCGTGGAATTCTCCAGGCCAGGATTCTGAAGTTGGTATCCTTTCCCTTCTCCAAGGGATCTTCCAAACCCAGGGATTGAACCCAGGTCTCCTGCATTCCAGGCAGATTCTTTACTAGTTGAGCTACAAGGGAAGCCCAAGAATACTGGAGTGGGTAGCCTATCCCTTTTCCAGTGGATCTTCCCAATCCAAGAATTAAAGTGGGGTCTCCTGCATTGCAGGTGGATTCTTCACCAACTGAGCTATCAGGGAAGACCTTCTTAAAAATAATCAACCTAAGACAATTATCATGCCAAGCAAACACATTTGGTGTGACAAACTTTGCACTTGTATAACACTTACAGAAAAACAAAATCATATTTATATATTTAGTACAACCAGAACTTGATTCAGTCCAGTTCAGTTCAGTTGCTCAGTCATGTCCATCTCTTTACGACCCCATGAATTGCAGCACTTTAGGCCTCCCTGTCCATCACCAATTCCTGGAGTTCACTCAAACTCATATCCATCAAGTCGGTGATGCCATCCAGCCATCTCATCCTCTGTCATCCCCTTCTCCTCCTGCCCCCAATCCCTCCCAGCATCAGAGTCTTTTCCAATGAGTCAACTGTTCGCATGAGGGGGCCAAAGTACTGGAGTTTCAGCTTTAGCATCATTCCTTCCAAAGAACACCCAGGACTGATTTCCTTTAGAATGGACTGGTTTGATCTCCTTGCGGTCCCAGGGACTCTCAAGAGTTCAAAAGCTCTTGAACTTTGGTGGACTCTCACACCACAGTTCAAAAGCATCAATTCTTCAGTGCTCAGTTTTCTTCACAGTCCAACTCTAACATCCATACATGACTACTGGAAAAACCATAGCCTTGACTAGATGGACCTTTGTTGCCAAAGTGATGTCTCTGCTTTTGAATATGCTTAGCTAGTGCTTAAATTAGTGATAAAGTCATTTACCTTCCTCTGACTCCATACCCTAAAATTCATTTGTATTCGTGTTGCTGTTCAATCACTAAGTCATGTCTGACTCTTTGCTACCCCGTGGACTGCAACACACCAGGCTTTGCTGCCTTCACTGTCTCCTGAAGTCTGCTGCAATTCATGGCCATTGAGTTGGTGACACTTTCTGACCATCTCATCTGCTGCCCCCTTCTCCTTTTGCCTTCAGTCTTTTCCAGAATCAGGGTCTTTTCCAATGAGTTAGCTCTTCACCATCAGGTGGCCCAAGTATTGGAACTTCGGCTTCAGCATCAGTCCTTCCAATTAACATTCAGGTTTATTTCCTTTAGGATTGACTGCTTTTATTTCCTTGCAGTCCAAGGGACTCTCAAGAGTCTTTTCCAACCACAGTTCAAAAGCATCAGTTCTTCAGCACTCAACTTTCTTTATGGTCCAACTCTCACATCCAGAAATGACTACTGGAAAAACCATAGCTTTGACTATGTGGACCTTTGTTGGCAAAGTGAAGTCTCTGTTTTTAAATACACTGTCTAGGTTTGTCAAACATTTTCTTCCAAGGAGCGAGTGTCTTTTAATGTCATAACTGAAGTCACCGTGTGCAGTGATTTTGGAGCCCAGGAAAGTAAAATCTATGCCTGCTTCTACTTTTCTCCCCCTCTAACTGCCAAGAAGTGTTGGGGCCAGTTGCCATGATCTTATTTTTTTGAATGGTGACTTTCAAGCCAACTGTTTCACTGTCCTTTTTCACCCTTATCAAGAGGCTCTATAGAGCCTCTTAAATTTCTATCACCAGAATGGTTTCATCTGCATATCTGAGGTTGTCAATAGTTCTGACAGTCTTGATTCCAGCTTGTGCTTCTTCCATTGGCATTTCACGTGATGTACTCTGCATAGAAGTTAAATAAACAGGGTGATGGTATACAGCCTTGAGGTACTCCTTTCCCAGTTTTGAACCAGTCTGTTTTTCCATGTCCAGGTGGTGCTAATGGTAAGCAACCCACCTGCCAATGCAGGGGAGATATAAGAGACACAGTTTGATCCCTAGATTGGGAGGGTCCCCTGGAGAAGGGAAGGACAACCCACTCCAGTATTCTTGCATGGAGAATCTCAAGGACAGAGGAGCCCCAAGGGCTACAGTCTAAAGGGTCACACAGAGTCAGACACGACTGAAGTGACTTAGCATTCACGCATGTTGTTCTATGCCCATTTCTAAATGTTTCTTCTTGACCTGCATGCAGGTTTCTCAGGAGGCAGGTAAGGTGGGCTGGTATTCCCATCTCTTTAAGAATTTTCCACATTTGTTTTGATCCACACAATCAGTGTGGTTTGCTGTGGACTACACAGGCTTTAGCATGTTAGTGGAGCAGAAATAGATGCTTTTCTAGAATTCTCTTGCTTTCTCCATGATCTAACAAATGCTGTCAGTTTGATTTCTGGTTCTTCTGCCTTTTCTAAACCCAGCTTGTGCATCTGGAAGTTCTCATTTGCATTAGGTTGTTTAAAGTAGGAACAAGTCCTTTCATTTAATTGTTTCCACCCATGTTATCAGTCATTATATGTTTAGTTACCAATCAAAAAATAGAAGTTAGCTTCATGAAGTCACGGAATGTTTTCCCGTTAATGTTTTGTTTATTTTAGTACCCAGAGGGCTTTCCACGTGGCACAGCATTAAAGAATCCACCTGCCAAAGCAGGAGGTGCAGAAACAAGAAACGCAGTTTCGATCCCTGGGTCAGAAAGATCCCCTGCAGGAGGAAATGGGGACCCACTCCAGTATTCTTAACTGAGAAACCCCATAGGCAGAGGAGCCTGGTGGGCTACAGTCCATGGGGTGGCAAAGAGCTGGACACAACACGCTCACAGGTAGTGTGCCTATGTTTAGAGATAGTGTAGGGCCCTGACCTGATATGCTTGCCGTCCTGAAAGAAAGCAGAAAAGACATCACAGATCTCTTTCTTCACGCAAAGAAGAGGCCATGTGAGGACATGCAGAAAAAGCAGCCATCTTCTAGCCACGGAGACAGCACCTCAGAAACCATCCCTGTGGGCACCTGGATCTCAGACCTCAGACCTCAGCCTCCAGAACTGTAAGAAAATATCCTATTTTTTGAAGTAACCCAGCCTGTAGTATTCTGGTATAACAGCCCTAACCATAGTACTATGGAAAGTACATTTGAGTCAATAACATTCTCTTTTGCTTTTATCATTCTAGTATAATTGAAGGCAGAATTCCACTAATGTCAAGTACCACTAAAGCATGTGTTATCAGACTTTTCTTTATCTTCAGACACCACCAAACATAGGTGTCGACAACCCTCACGCCACAATTTTTGGAGAGCCTTATTCAAAGGGTGAAGTGTGAGGACTCAGAGCGTGTTATTTTCTGGGCATGGGCATGCTCCCTTCAGCAAGGCTTTGCACTAGATGTGACTCATGGTAGAGGTCCCTGAGCTAAGAGCGCGTTTACAAATGGTAGGAGGCATTGTGTGTCAGATAAGCTGTTGTTTGTGCCAAAGATGCTGTCATTCTAGAGGGTAGAAACAAGTGTTACAAATAAAAGGGAGAAACCCTTTCAGGACAACAGACAAATCAGTGTTGGCTCCTGCTCATTCACAGAGTCAAACATTTTCAAACTGAGGGACCAAAAGCTCTACAACTGGAACTGTGAAACTCACATAGTGATGGTGGAAAACTCACAGCTAGAAGGACCTGTTTTCTCCAGTGAAATAAAAATACTGTAATGTAGCTGCTTAGTCACTGTAGAAAAGGGAGTCAGAAAAGGGTGACCAGGGAAAGTCTTAAGGGGAGGGCAAGGTTTTCGGCATTCTGTCACAGACAAACAATCCTTTAACCTAGAACATATGCAAAGGTTCCATCAAAATGATTTAACTAATCCTGAAATAAATCAGATAACTAAAGGAACAGTTCTGCTGTACATAAATGCTTCAGCAATGGAGAACTTTGCTCACTGGAAAACACACTTTTCTAATGGCTAAGAGAGGTTGATTTTATGAGATCTAGGATTCCACTGAGACAGGACATCACACAGCTATAAACCAAACCCCCACTGGAATTTAATTTTCACTTATGTAGGACACAGCTGTCCTCCCAGCTAGTTTTCTGATGTCTATATCACGTCTATGTTGTCATATATGACATATACAGAGATGTATACCCAAAAAAAATCTTGTAGGGAAGTAGACACTCACCAACTTACTTCAGAGAAAACATTAGCATAATCATCCAGCAGCTTAAAAACATATTACAGTGTTATACTGGAAGTGTCCCCTTCCTTCTGATCACAGTTTGTTACTTTTTTACCCTAAAAGTAAACTCCATTCTGGTTTCCATGCTAATCACTTTCTTGCTGATTTCCAATGAATGAAATTATATGATGTGGATGATTTTGTGGTTGTTATTTCACTTCAGTATTACATTTTAGAGAATCATGCACTTTGTTTTATGCACGTGTGCAAGTATCTTCTGATGGGTCTAAGTGAGTTTTCTGGATCATAAAATAAGAGTATTGCTGCATACAGAAATTATAAACTGCCAAACCATTGACCGCAATGGTCAGACTAAGTTACTTACACAGTAGAACTGTAGGTGATCTCTGTTGTACCACTCCTCCTTTCTTTCAGCAATGGTGATTAGCAGGTAGAAGCGTTGCTTCCTGGGCTTAGTTTTCATCTCTTTAATATTGAAACTGAACGTCTCTTTGTGCCTAGTGTAACCAAGCCATCGCACTGAAAAGCCAAACTTAGCAGTAGCAGTTTGCAACAAAGGGTTTATTGCAGGTGCCAAGCAAGGAGATAGAAAATCAACCTCAGATCCACACCGCTTGTATTTGAGATTTTGTTGTTATTTTATGTTGTTTTGTGTGTGTGTTTTTTTTTAAGGGGAAGAACAAAGAGGCTGAGCTAATAATTATCATATGACATTTCTTAATCCTGGCATCTGGAGTGACAATATCTTTGGTTTATGGTTCTCGGGCTAGGTGGTCCATGGCTGGGAGGTCTGTGAGCTTATCATGGCTGGGAGGTCTGTGAGCTTATCTTGTCCTGGAGAAACAACCTGAGTTTGTACAATAATGGTGATTTCTATAATAGTGATTTTTAGTACTTTAATGTTGTTGCTGACAACAATTTTAACATCTGACAGGTGGTTGAGAGTGCAGTGAGCACAGAATTGAGGTTAGAGGGAACCAGAAAGAGAATAAAGTTTTGACTAGAAGGATGAATCATAAACTTAAACTTAGCAGAGGAACTCGGTTTTAGGGACTTAGTTTCACTAATTAGGTCATAAATATTTCCACTTGGAAATTATCTGTCATGAAGAGCCTGCACAAATCTCTTAAGTGTTTTTCCTTTGGGTAGTTGGTTTGGAGGAGTTCTTCATAAATTGTTTCCTTAGATGACATTTGCATGTGTCAGAAATACTTCTTACTCTTGGCTTGACTTTTCTTCACTGGTATCTTTTGATAAATATAAATTCTTATTTTTAATATAGTGTAACTAATCATATTTTCCTTTCAGTTCAATTCAGTCACCCAGTCATGTCTGGTTCTTTACAACCCCATGGACTCCAACAACCAGGCCTCCCTGTCCATCACCAACTCCAGGAGTTCACTCAAACTCATGTCCATTGAGTTGGTGATGCCATCCAACCATCTCATCCTCTGTTGTCCCCTTCTCCTCCCACCTTCAATCTTTCCCAGCATCAGGGTCTTTTGTAATGAGTCAGTTCTTCACGTCAGGTGGCTAAAGTATTGGAGTTTCAGCTTCAAAATCAGTCCTTCCAATGAACACCCAGGACTGATTTCCTTTAGGATGGACTGGTTGGATCTCCTTGCAGTCCAAGGGACTCTCAAGAGTCTTCTCCAACACCACAATTCAAAAGCATTCATTCTTTGGCACTCAGCTGTCTTTATGTCCCAACTCTAACATCCATACCTGACTACTGGTAAAACCATAGCTTTGACTAGACGGACCTTTGTTGGCGAAGTAATGTCTCTGCTTTTTAATATGCTGTCTAGGTTGTTCATAGCTTTTCTTCCAAGGAGCAAGTATCTTTTAATTTCATGGCTACAGTTACCACCTGCAGTGATTTTGAAGCCCCCCAAAATAAAATCAGCCACTGTTTCCACTGTTTCTCCATCTATTTGCCATGAAGTGATGGGACCAAATGCCATGAGGTTAGTTTTCTTAATATTGAGTTTATGGTTGGCAAATTTATATCTGGCTTAAAAAAATATTTTCTACTCAAATAGTGAAAAATTTCTCCTATATTTTATTTTAAAAGCTTTAAAAAATATATATTGGATCCATTTTGTTGTTGCTGTTCACTCAGTCAGTCATGTCTGACTCTTTGCGATCCCATGGACTACAGCACACCAGGCTTCCCTGTCTTTCACTACCTCCCAGAATTTTCTCAAACTCATATCCATTGAGTTGGTGATGCCATCCAACCATTGCCTCTTAAGTCAGCCCCTTGTCCTCCTCCTCTCAATATTTCCCAGCATCACAGTCTTTTCCAATGAGTCAGCTCTTCACATCAGATAGCCAAAGTATTGGAGGTTTAGCTTTAGTATCAGTTCTTCTAATGAATACTCAGGGTTTATTTCTTTTAAGATTGACTGGTATGATCTCCTTGCTGTCCAAGGGACTCTCAAGAATCTTTGCCAACATCACAGTTCAAAAACATCAATTCTTCAGTGTTCAACCTTTTCTATGATCCATTTCTCACATCTGTACATGACTACTGGAAAAAAACATAGTTTTGGCTATGCTGACCTTTGTTGGTGAAATAATGTATCTGCTTTTAAATATACTCTCCATGTCCTGGCTATTATAAACAGTGCTGCGATGAACATTGGGGTACATGTGTCTCTTTCAATTCTGGTTTCCTCGGTGTGTATGCCCAGAAGTGGGATTGCTGGGTCAAAAGGTAGTTCTATTTGCAATTTTTTAAGGAATCTCCACACTGTTCTCCATAGTGGCTGTACTAGTTTGCATTCCCACCAACAGTGTAGGAGGGTTCCCTTTTGTTTATAATAGCCAGGACATGGAAACAACCTAGATGTCCGTCAGCAGATGAATGGATAAGAAAGCTGTGGTACATATACACAATGGAATATTACTCAGCCGTTAAAAAGAATGCATTTGAATCAGTTCTGATGAGATGGATGAAACTGGAGCCGATTATACAGAGTGAAGTAAGCCAGAAAGAAAAACACCAATACAGTATACTAACACATATATATGGAATTTAGGAAGATGGCAATGACGACCCTGTATGCAAGACAGGGAAAGAGACACAGATGTGTATAACGGACTTTTGGACTCAGAGGGAGAGGGAGAGGGTGGGATGATTTGGGAGAATGACATTCTAACATGTATACTATCATGTGAATTGAATCGCCAGTCTATGTCTGACGCAGGATGCAGCATGCTTGGGGCTGGTACATGGGGATGACCCAGAAAGATGTTATGGGGAGGGAGGTGGGAGGGGGGTTCATGTTTGGGAATGCATGTAAGAATTAAAGATTTTAAAATTTAAAAAATAAAAAAATATATATTAAAAAATAAATAAATAAATAAATATACTCTCCAGGTTTGTCATAGCTTTTCTTCTGAAAGCAAACAAAATAATTAGATCTATATTCATCCGGATTTAAGTTTTTGTGAATGTTGATGTGAGTCAAGGCTACTTATTTGTTTTTCTCTTATTTCTTTGAGTATAAAGGGTAAGGAGTGTCAAATTATCAAGACAACCTTTGGACAGGTCTCCTGCTTTACTGCTGGGCAGTACTGCCTGGGTTTCTATAAATATCTGTGTAGTCAAGATTCTGTTTCATTTTTTCTCTCCTATCAGTCCCAGAACCAGGGCCCACTGCCTATATTATGCAAGTTTTAAAGTAACTCTCATTATCATTTATAGCTAATCCTCCCTCTTATTCTTCCAGAGTGCTTTGTCTGCTCTTCTACTTTGTATTTTCATAATTATATTAAAATAAGCATGTCTATTGCAACTTGAAACAAAACTTTTTCTAGTACCATGATTGGAATTGTTATTCTTGCAGAGATCAGTTCAGTGAGATTTGACATCTCTAAATATTAAGTATTTCAATCAGTGATTATTGTGTATAGTGTATCTTCACATTCATTTCTCTCAATTATGAAAGGTATAGTTTTGCTGTATTTCTGTATGTTATCAAGTTTAGAAATGTAACCAATTTTTCTGAGTAAACTTTTTATTTTTCCAGTGTTGATCATTACTTTCTTCAGGATTTTGGAATCTATGTATACAGAGAGATTTGATTGTCACTTTCTTCTTAGAACTATAAGAGATTTTTGTACCAAAGTTGTGCTTGATTTATGAAACGGATGATTAAGTGTTTCCATTTTATATATTCTCTTGAAATAAGTATCAAGTAGGCAATATGGTTTTCTTAGGTGTATGATAAGAATTGCTAAGGAAAAGCAAGTGCCACATATTAATGCATGTATATGGAATCTAGAAAGATGGTACTGATGAACCTATTTGCAGGGCATCGCTGGAGATGTGGACATAGAGAGCAGACCTGTGGACATGATGGGGGAAGGAGAGGCTGGGATGAATGGAGGGAGTGGCATGAAAGTATACACACTACCATGTGTAAAATAGATAATCCATGGGAATTGGCTCTATGACTGAAGGAAGTCAAACCAGGGCTCTGTGAACACCTAGAGGAGTAGAATTGGGTAGGAGGTGGGAGAGAGGTTCAAGAAGGAGGGGGCATATATATAAAACTATGGCTGCCTTATATTGATATAAGGCAGAAGTGAACACAATATTGTAAAGAAATTACCCTCCAATTAAAAATAAGTTAATTAAACAAGATTTGCTGGTGAAGTCATGTGAACTCCAAATTAAGGGAAGGCTTACAACTGTGAAATTTAATATTTTAACAACTGTGAGATATGTAATTTTTCTCTTTGGCTCTGAATTTTCATAATATGTGTTTCCTTAGGCATTTGAGCATTCCCTCTAACTTTTTGAATTTATTGTCTTAAAACTGTTTATAAATGTCCTTATTTTATCAGTTAAATATCTGTAGAAACTGTATTAATTTCCCATTCTTATCAGTGAGGTTTATTGTTTGTGTACTTTTTTGTTTCTGCTGTTCAGTTTCATCACGAATTTATTGAATTTATGTAATACTTTCAAGAATCAACTTTAGGATTTGTTGGTCTTCTTTATTCCATATTTATTTATTTTATTTTATTTATTCTCTTATCTTTTTCATTTCCTTCAGTCTTTTGTCTTTGTGAATGAATAGGTTTGATCTGATATAAAAGGATTATTCTGCAAGTCTGCCTCATGTCAGATATCGTTACCAGAATCAGGTTTCTCTCACCTATATTTGTGTTGAAATGAAATGTTTACTTTCGTTTTATTTTCCCCTTTTTGTTTTGTATTGGGGTATAGCTGATAGCAATGTTGTGATAGTTTCTGATGAACAATGAAGGGACTCAGCCCTACATATGCATGTATCCAGTGTCCCCCAAACCCTCCTCCCATCTAGGCTGCACATAACATTGAGCAGAGTCCCACGCACAATATGTTAGCAGCACATTGTTATATGGGAGAAACCAACATAGCTGGTGGTGGCTGCGCAGGCCTAGAGGAGCTATCCCACGTTAAAGGTCAGGAACGGCAGTGGTAAGGAGATACCCCGCGTCCAAGGTAAGGAGCAGCGGCTGTGCTTTGCTGGAACAGCCATGAAGAGATACCCCACGCCCAAGGAAAGAGAAACCCAAGTAAGATGGTAGGTGTTGAAGAGGGCATGAGAGGGCAGACACACTGAAACCATACTAGCAGAAACCTAGTCAATCTAATCACACTAAGACCACAGCCTTGTCTAACTCAATGAAACCAAGCTATGCCTGTGGGGCAACCCAAGATGGACGGGTCATGGTGGAGAGGTGTGACAGAATGTGGTCCACTGGAGAAGGGAATGGCAAGCCACTTCAGTATTTTGCCTTGAGAACCCCATGAACAGTATGAAAAGGCAAAATGATGAGATACCAAAAGAGGAACTCCCCAGGACATTAGGTGCCTAATATGCTACTGGAGATCAGTGGAGAAATAACTCCAGAAAGAATGAAGGGATGGAGCCAAAGCAAAAACAATACCCAGCTGTGGATGTGACTGCTGATAGAAGCAAGATCCGATGCTGTAAAGAGAAATATTGCATAGGAACCTGGAATGTCAGGTCCATGAATCAAGGCAAGTTGGAAGTGGTCAAACAAGAGATGGTAAGGGTGAACGTTGACATTCTAGGAATCAATGAACTAAAATGGACTGGAATGGGTGAATTTAACTTAGATGACCATTATATCTACTACTGTGGGCAGGAATCCCTCAGAAGAAATGGAGTAGCCATCATGGTCAACAGAAGAGTCTGAAATGCAGTACTTGGATGCAATCTCAAAAACGACAGAATGATCTCTGTTCATCCCCAAGGCAAACCATTCAATATCACAGTTATCCAAGTCTATGCCCCAACCAGTAACGCTGAAGAAGCTGAAGTTGAATGGTTTTATGAAGAACTACAAGACCTGTTAGAACTAACACCCTAAAATGATGTCCTTTTCATTATAGGGGACTGGAATGCAAAAGTAGGAAGTCAAGAAACACCTGGAGTAACAGGAAAATTTGGCCTTGGAATGCAGAATGAAGCAGGACAAAGACTAATAGAGTTTTGCCAAGAGAATGCACTGGTCATAGCAAACACCCTCTTCCAACAACACAAGAGAAGACTCTATACATGGGCATCACCAGATGGTCAATACCGAAATCAGACTGATTATATTCTTTGCAGCCAAAGATGGAGAAGCTCTATACAGTCAACAAAAACAAGACCAGAAACTGACTGTGGCTCAGATCATGAACTCCTTATTACCAAATTCAGACTCAAATTGAAGAAAATAGGGAAAACTCCTAGACCATTCAGGTATGACCAAAATCAAATCCCTGATGATTATACAGTGGAAGTGGGAAATAGATTTAAGGGCCTAGATCTGATAGATAGAGTGCCTGAAGAACTATGGAATAAGGTTCATGATATTGTACAGGAGACAGGGATCAAGACCATCCCCATGGAAAAGAAATGCAAAAAAGCAAAATGGCTGTCTGGGGAAGCCTTACAAATAGCTATGAAAAGAAGAGAGGCAAAAAGCAAAGGAGAAAAGGAAAGATATAAGCATCTGAATGCAGAGTTGGAAAGAATAGCAAGAAAAGATAAGAAAGCCTTCTTCAGTGATCAGTGCAAAGAAATAGAGGAAAACAACAGAACGCTAAAGACTAGAGATCTCTTCAAGAAAATTAGAGATACCAAGGGAACATTTCATGTAAAGATGGGCTCAATAAAGGACAGAAATGGTCTGGACCTAACAGAAGCAGAAGATATTAAGAAGAGATGGCAAGAATACATGGAAGAACTGTACAAAAAAGATCTTCAAGACCCAGATAATCATGATGATGTGATCACTCATCTAGAGCCAGACATCCTGGAATGTGAAGTCAAGTGGGCCTTAGAAAGCATCACTATGAACAAAGCTAGTGGAGGTGATGGAATTCCAGTTGAGCTGTTTCAAATCCTGAAAGATGATGCTGTGAACATGCTGCACTCATTATGCCAGCAAATTTGGAAAACTCAGCAGTGGCCACAGGACTGGAAAAGGTCAGTTTTCATTCCAATTCCAAAGAAAGGCAATGCCAAACAGTGCTCAAACCCTGCACAATGGCACTCATCTCACATGCTAGTAAAGTAATGCTCAAAATTCTCCAAGCCAGGCTTCAGCAATATGTGAACCGTGAACTTCCAGATGTTCAAGCTGGTTTCAGAAAAGGCAGAGGAACCAGAGATAAAATTGCCAACATCGGCTAGATCATGGTAAAAGCAAGAGAGTTCCAGAAAAACATCTATTTCTGCTTTATTGATTATGCCAAAGCCCTTGACTGTGTGGATCACAATAAACTGTGGAAAATTCTGAAAGAGACGGGAATACCAGAGCACCTGACCTGCCTCTTGAGAAATCTGTATGCAGGCCAGGAAGCAACAGTTAAAACTGGACATGGAACAACAGACTGGTCCCAAATAGGAAAAGGAGTATGTCAAGGCTGTATATTGTCACCCTGCTTATTTAACTTATATGCAGAGTACATCATGAGAAATGCTGGACTGGAAGAAACACAATCTGGAACCAAGATTGCCAGGAGAAATATCGATAACCTCAGATATGCAGATGACACCACCCTTATGGCAGAAAGTGAAGAGGAACTAAAAAGCCTCTTGATGAAAGTGAAAGAGGAGAGTGAAAAAGTTGGCTTAAAGCTCAACTTTCAGAAAATGTAGATCATGGCATCTGGTCCCATCACTTCATGTGAAATAGATGGGAAAACAGTGGAAACAGTGTCAGACTTTATATTTTTGGGCTCCAAAATCACTGCAGATGGTGAATGCAGCCATGAAATTAAAAGACGCTTACTCCTTGGAAAAAAAGTTATGACCAACCTAGGTAGTATATTCAAAAGCAAAGACATTACTTTGCCGACTAAAGTCTGTCTAGTCAAGGCTATGATTTTTCCAGTGGTCATGTATGGATGTGAGAGTTGGACTGTAAAGAAAGCTGAGCACTATAGAATTGATGCTTTTGAACTGTGGTGTTGGAAAAGAGTCTTGAGAGTCCCTTGGACTGCAAGGAGATCCAACCAGTCCATCTTAAAGGATATCAGTCCTGGGTATTCATTGGAAGGATTGATGCTGAAGCTGAAATCCAGTACTTGGGCCACCTGATGCAAAGAACTGACTCAGTTGAAAAGACCCTGATGCTGGGAAAGATTGAAGAGGGTAGGATAAGGGAATGATAGGATGAGTTGGTTGGATGGGATCACTGACTCAACGGACATGAGTTTGAGTAAACTCTGGGAGTTGGTGATGGACAGGGAGGCCTGTCATGCTGCAGTCCATGGGGTTGCAATGATTCAGACAAGACTGTAGCACTGAATTGACTGATATACTTAAATATCTTCATTTTTGAAGATTTTTTTTACTGTGTTGGATAATCTAACTTGGTAGTTTTTTTTACTAGTTTCTTTTCTTTTTTAATGCCAAAAATCAACACTAATTATTGCTGTTGCCCCTCTGAATGCACTTCTCTCATTCCTTTGCCCCTCCCAGGAATTTCTCTGTATTTCAGTCTGCCTGGACTGTCCCCATCATTGGCCTCCTTCTCTCTTCTTTTTTTGGAGCTCCAAGAAGCACGCTGATGCCTTTCCTAGTCTGGAAAACTCTCAGACACCACGTCTTCAAACACAGCTTCTCTCTCTGCTTCTGTAGCATGTGACCCGATGTGTGTGGTCCCCTGTGCCCTGTGCCATGTGTCCTGGCTCCCACTCCCCTCCTGTTTTCTCTGTAATTTCATGCGGATGCTTTCTACTGAAAATAATAAGCCCTTTAGTTATTGCGGTGGAGTGAGCCCCGCCTTTAGCCAAAGGTCCATGCCTTGATCCTTGGAATCTGTGAGTAGTTTGCATGATGTGACAAGAGGATTTTGCAGATGGAAACAAAGCCACAGATCTTAACATAAGGAGTTTATCCTGGATTATCTAATGGGCCATCTCATCACTCAAGCTCTTCAAAGCAGAAAACTTTCTCTGGCTCACAGGGGAGGGATTAGACAGAGAGAGAAGCTGCTGTAGAGGAAGTTGAGGGATTTGAAATATGTAAAGGATTTTACCTGCTGTTGCTGGCTGTGAAAAGTGGCATCTGACATGAACCAGACAGAGGCCCCAGGTAGCTCAGCGCAGCAGCCCTCTGAGAGCAGCTAGGGCTGGGGTTCTGTCCTGCAATCCCAAGGCTTGGAACCTGACCAACAACCTGAAGGAGTTTGAGGGTGAAGTCAACATCCCCAGAGCTATCATAAGAGAACACAGCCCAGCCACAGCTTGACTTTGACCTTGGAGAGTAAGCAGAATACCACTTTGGGTCATGCCATATCCAGACCTTGGAGTAGAAAATGGCAATCCACTCCAGTATTCTTGCCTGAAAATTTCCATGGACAGAAGAGCCTAGTGGGCTACAGTCCTTAGGGCTGCCAAGAGTTGAATATGACTGAGACACACGTATGTGTGTATGTGTATATCCAGACCGTTCATCTACATGGCTGGCTCCAAGATTACAAGTGGGTGCTATATTAAAGCCACAGAATTGGTGGTGACTTGTTACTCAGCTGTGAAGAATGGATACATATGTACTTGTTGTTGTTATGTAGCGCCTAACTCATGTCTGATTCTTTGCCCACGCACAGACTGTAGCCCACCAGCCCCCTCTCTTCATGGAATTCTTCAGGCAAGAATATTGGACTGGATTGCCATTTCCTTCTTCAGGGGATCTTCCCAGTCCAAGGATCAAACCCATCCTGGTCACCTTCATTGGCAGGAGGATTCTTTACCATTAAGCCACTAGAAAGCTCGATACATATGTATAGTCTGCATTAAATCCATGCAGTGTTCCTAGCATCAGTGATCATCTGCTTCCCTGTGTGTAAATTTCTGTATCTGTCGTTTCTGCTCCTTCTGTTTAACGTTGTTTTACTCCTTATTAGCCCTTTTGTTTAGTTTGTAAGTCACTGTATTTGCGAAATTATTCTGGGAATAATTTGATTTTACATTTATATAAAATCATTTTGTCATCTTCTAGAGATTTTCTTTTGTTTGTAACATTTGCTCCTAGGATTCTCTTCATCCAGTTTCAGGAATTGAGCATATTTGTACCTAAATCATAGTACCTGTGAACATTTGTGTAATTTCTTGTTTTACATATATCTGGGGGGTACTTCAAGCCACACATTCTCAGGCAGGCCCTGGAGACCTGTTTTTATCTCTTCTGTCCAGATCAATAATTTTTCACTACCTTGCTAAGCCTCTAATGCCCACCAGCAAACCTTTCTTATAATTTATACAGAGATTTTAGCTTTTGGAAGCAAATATAATTCCTAAATATAAGCCTTACTTTAAACTTTGAAAGCAAAAGGGTCTCTATCTTCCCAACTTTTAAATTTTGAATCCTACATTTAATATAAGACTAGTAAATAAATACACTTATATGTTATTTGATATATAATATATCAAAGTAAGTCTTTGAAAGCTTTGACTATGGAGTCAAAACTACTGTGGTTCAAATTTCTGATTCTGGTGTTAATGTGTGACCTTGAGAAATTCACCTAACTTATCTCTGCTCTAAGTATCTCCTTTGTAAAATACAGATCATAGTGATACTTCTTCCATAGGGTAATGGTGAGATTGGAATGAGTTAACGTGGGTATAATAGTGCAAGCATAGCAGGCAACTAGTAAGAATTTAATTAAAAATATCTCTAAGGTTTAAGTTAGGTTTTACAGCCACCAATTTGCCCAAGTTTCCTGTTTATAAACCACTTGTTAACATTTTTATTATTTATTTATTTTTGGCTGTCCCGGGTCTTGTCGCTGCACGTGGGATCTTGTCGCTGCGCGTGGGGTCTCTCTAGTTATGCTGAGCAAGGCCTCCTCTAGTTGTGGTGTGCAGGCTTCACACTCAGGGGCTTCTTCTGCTGTGGAGCACAGGCTCCAGGCCTCGCAGACCTCAGGACTGGCAGGTGGATTCTTATCCAATGCACCACCAGGGAGCTCCCTGTAAACAGCTTCTTACCCAGTGCTGATATTTTCCAGGGTCAGAACTCTCTCTTCTGCACTCTAAAACGAAAGTAAAAAGTCTAATCAATCTGTCCTCTAGCACACAGTTTGCCTAGAAGGTGACTCAGAGCAGTCAGAGGATCTGCATTTTCCTTGCCATCGATTAACTTATGTGTGGGTGTGGAGTGCAGTTCTGACCAATAAGTAAGTGCAAGTTTGTGAAGATCTTCTTGGGAATGAAGGACACCAAGAGGAGCTGCCTCAGTTCTGCTGCTGTAGGAAGCACCTGACCGAGCTGGTTGGGAATCTTTAAAGGGGCTAGCTGCCTGCAGAGAACAGCAGAGCAGAGATGGAGGGGACCAGGGGCTTTGTGACATCTCAGTGCCACTGAATCCAGCAGCTATGTAGCCACGCTCTGTCCTTGTTGGTGAGAAAATGTGGTATGCCTACGCCAAGTTAACCTGAGGGGTAGCCAAAGCTGTGTTAGCTGGTGCAGGCAGCATCCTCAGTTCTTTCCTTTGCCTGAATACCCTGTTCATCCATCCCTTTTGGTACCTTGAAGGGTCCATTGGCCAGGTTTCCGTTTAGGAAGCATGCTAAAACTGGGGCAAGGGCAATGGAGGGTAAATTTCTCTTTATTTGCAGAATGCTAATGGATTGCCATTTCCTTTTCTAGGTGATCTTCTTGACCCAGGGGTCAAACCTGGGTCTCCTGTGTCTCCTGCAGTGGCAGGCAGATGTTTTATTCTCTGAGCCACTGGGGAAGCCCAACCTTTATATGAAAACAGGAATCTATCTCTGTTAATATCAGATGATCAGTGTTCACGTAATAATTGTTCCCTGAATGTTATTTAGTTGCTAAGTCATATCCAACTCTTTGTAACCACATGGACTGCAACACTCCAGGCTTCCCTATCCTCCACTAGTTCCTGGAGTTTGTGTAAATCCATGTCCATTGAGTCAGTGATGCTATC
Source organism: Ovis canadensis (assembly GCF_042477335.2). NCBI lineage: Eukaryota > Metazoa > Chordata > Mammalia > Artiodactyla > Bovidae > Ovis > Ovis canadensis. Next base: position 110,501,477 of record NC_091246.1, read on the forward strand.
TAATTATTCATGGGATACTTGAAAACAATTATTCAATTTCTCTCAACCTGTCTTGTGCTGAACTAACTTCAATTTCTTTCATCTTTGTTCATAAATCATTCTTCCCTTAATCTGTCTTTTCATTGAACATGTTCAATTTCCTTCCATATTTGTCTTAAAATGTGAGCATCAGAAAAATACCGAGGGACAAAAGAAGAGCCAAAATAAAATTTCTGACCAATCTCATAGCAGCCCTAGTTTGCCAAGGGAAGACAGAGCTGCACTGCCCATTTTCCTTCTGTGTGGAGGAGGAAACAGTTTTCAGGATCTCTCTGCATTAAAGCATCTGTTTATTTACCTGTGACCGAGAGTGACCAGAGATGAGTTTCAGGGGAGCCTTTTAATCATGAGGTTATTCAGTGAATGGGCTTGAAGACAGAGCAGTGGAAGGAACGAAGAACCTCTGTGATGTGAGGCTGATCAGTGGTGAAATGGCTTTAGGTCCCTTTTCAAATGTAGGCAAAATATAAATCTTTGCTACCAGAATGGTGGATGATGTCAAAGAAATCAAAGCAATGGCTTTCTTATTTTACTGTATCTGGGGAAAATAAGAAATTACAATTTCATTTAATAGTTATCTGAAAAAATTTCCCTTCCCTGAGTTGCCATAATATTGTCATTCTCATGTGGAGTGTGTTAGTTATTTTATCTCTGATAAGGACATAACTTATTACTATGTGTCTTCTTTCATATGGTTACAACTCCCAGTGGACAGTGATAAATGGTATTTATTAAGATTGGAGAAATAAGTCTGGAGGGCTTTATTTAATATACATTTTATCAGATGCATATTTGATTATCAGTTTTTCTATGTGCATGATAATAATGTAATGATAATTTATATGCATGTAATTGAGCAGTCAAAGGCCAAACAAAATTCGTCCAAATAAAACTAAGACTGCATTCAAGATTGATTTAAGTGGAAACATTTTCATTTTGTAAAGTAATGAACCAACTTAGCAAAAAATACTTAGTAGAATGTAATGCCTTCATAATAGTCAAGTAACATTCTGGAAAGACAACTTGTAGAGTAGGGCCCTTGGTCATTTTACGTTTTTGATGTGGATGCATTTGATAGCCTAGTGAAGCCAAGTGACCAAGTCTCACAATAATCAAAATAGTGATTAATAATAAAAACAATATATGTATCTATACTTGCATGAACTAAAATACAAAATTATGAATGCAGCTGTGTTTATTGAAATAAGTGTCAAAGCATAAGTGTGTGGTATTTTAATAATGCATTGCCCAGTGAGGGCTTCCCAGGTGGCACTAGTGATAAAGAACCTACCTGCCAATGCCGGAGACATAAGAGGCAGGAGTTCCTTCCTTGGGTTGGAAAGATCCCCTGGAGGAGAGCATGGCAACCCATTCTATATTCTTGTCCAGAGAATCCCACGGACAGAGGAGCCTGGCAGGCTAAAGTTCATGGGGTCACCAAAAGTTGGACATGACTGAAGTGACTTTGCATGCATAGCACAGTGAGGGATAGCCATGGTTTGGATCATTTTAAGCTAGTGGTAAAGGTAAAAAATCGTTGAGATTTTTTGCAATAATTCAAAAGCTTTATGAAAGTATCTGTGATTTCTATTGGTGACAAAGTTACAGATGCTCATAATACTACTGTGATGTGTTGCCTGGATTCAGTAAGAGAGAAATAAAAATTTTCAATTCGATGTTAGTGAAAATAAAGGCTGAGTTTCTCATCCACATTCCTGGGCCCACTATTTCTGTCTGTGAATATTCGGGGACCCATAATTTCCATAATTAGATTCCCTGGGATGAATCAAGGCTGTTGGCAAACTCTGGATTATCCCAGCTGGAAATCCAGGCTTTCTTAGTTAATAATAATGAAACCTTTGAAGAGTCCTTCTACCATCCTCAATCTAATTTTATAATCTAGAAAGTAGATACCATAATATATATTTTTCAGTTATACTATAGCTGTACTGTCTCATAGTAATGCATAATATATGCTCTGTAAATACTGTGAGACTTCTTAGATTATAAAAGTACATTAATATATTTTTTATTTTTAAATGCATATCTAGTTTAACCAATATATTTTGAATCTTGGTGGATATCTGCATGTGTGTATACAAGTGTGTGTGTGTTACTCAGTTGTGTCCAGTTCGTATGTGACCCTATGGACTGTAGCCTGCTAGGCTCCTCTAGCCATGGAATTCTTCAGGCAAGAATACTAGACAGGGTTGCCATTCCCTTCTCCAGGAGACCTTCCTGACACAGGGATTGAACCGAGGTCTCTCACATTGCAGGCAGATTCTTTACCATCTAAGCCACCAGAGAAGCCCAGTATACAAATGTATTTAAGTTAGAAAGTGAAAGTTGCTCAGTTGTGTCCGACTCTTTGCGACCCCAAGGACTATACAGTCCACGGAATTCTCCAGGCAAGAATACTAGAGTGGGTAGCCTTTCCCTTCTCCAGGGGATCTTCCCAACCCAGGGATCGAACCCAGGTCTCTCACATTGCAGGCAGCTTCTTTACCAGTTAAGCCACAAGGGAAGCCCAAGAATACTGGAATGGGTAGCCTATCCCTTCTCCCGTGGATCTTCCTAACCTAGGAATTCAACCAGGATCCCCTGCATTCAGGCAGATCCTTTAGCAACTGAGCTATCAGGAAAGCTGTATGTAAGTTAAATCTTCAACAATACTGCATATTAAGAATAATTTCATTTTACCCTTTTAACTCATTTGGTTATATTTCTTTCTGCTTCAGATCAGCTGTCTCCTTTCATTGTTCATCTTCCTAGAACTGCTGCAGGAGTAGCCATGCAGAGCTGTGCTAACATCCTGCCCAGGTTTGGCCTTGGCAGCAGCAGCAATACAAAATTTATCTCAGATTCCTGCCCTTGTCACCCCTCCCTTAACTGAACATGAACGTTGAACTGCCCCCCAGGCTCCCAGCCCTCCCCCATGGATATTAGTTTCAAGCAACTCACATTCAGTGTCTTGCAGTTCTCGGGCTCAGAAGGGAATGGCTATCCACGCCCGTATTCTGGCCTGGAGCATTTCATGGACAGAGGGTCCGACAGGTTGGCAGAGCCTTGATGCTTTTGCAGGCTCTCGGGAGGGATCTGTATCCCTGCCTTCTCCACCCCCTAGATTCGTCTTGATTCCTGGGCTCATGCTTCATCCATTTTCAACGGTGGCGGGCACTGCTTGGGGCTTTCCCACTTTGCACTGCTCTGAGCCTCACTTTTCTGTTTCCATCCGCCATGTTTAAGGACCCTTGTGGATATACATGGACTTCCCAGGTGGTGCTACTGGTTAAAGAATCCACTTGCCAAAGTAGGAGACATACGATTTGATCCCTGGGTTGGGCAGATCCCCTGGAGGAGGGCATGGCAACCCACTCCAATATTTTTGTCTGGGAAATCCCACAGACAGAGGAGCCTCATAGGATACAGTCCATAATGTTGCAAAGAGTCAGATATGACCTAGCATGTACTCACAAATGCACATGCATATATACACACCTGGATTCAGCCAGGTAAGACCAGGATATTCTCCCTCTCTTGAAATCAGCTGCTTCCTGAACCCCCGCTTTGCATGTAACGTAACATTCCCAGGCTCCATTAAGGATCTGGACCTCTTTGGGGAGGCAAGGAGTGTCTTTGCTGCACCAGGTGGTGACTAGATGCTTGTTAACATGCAAACAGAGGCTGACAAGTTCATGGCTTTCCTCTTGCAGGCATACTGTTAATGGATTTTCAAAGAATGGTGCTTTCACCCAAAGCAGTGAGTCCAATAGGTGTAATTTCAATCTTTACAATTAGACAATGTCTCTGCGATCATCAAGTCTCTAAATCACACTTGATAGCTAGCCTTCTAGACTACATGCATGATGTGTTCTACATAAATAAAAATAAAAGGCTGTGTTTTAAGTTTAATGTTGTATGGAAAAATGTCCGCGTGTCCTTGATAAAGCTCCAGGTAAAGGCATGTTTGGAAATTCAAAATTGTGGTCCAGATGTAGGGAGTAAAACTGCAGTTGTTTAATACCATGCCTTACTAATTCTAGTCATAATAGCTTCTACTCATATTTTATGAGTGAAATTTGAATACAAGGACAATTTTGTGTCTGATTTAAAAATATAGAAATAATATCAGCTACATTATGGCTACGGTTTTTCCAGTGGTCATGTATGGATGTGAGAGTTGGACCATAAAGACAGCTGAGTGCCAAAGAATTGATGCTTTTGAACTGTGGTGCTGTAGAAGACTCTTAAGAGTCCCTTGGACTGCAAGGAAATCCAACCAGTCCATCTTAAAGGAGATCAGTCCTGGGTATTCATTGGAAGGACTGATGCTGAAGCTGAGATTCCAATACTTTGGCCACTGGATGCAAAGAACGACTCATTTGAAAAGACCCTGATGCTGGGAAAGATTGAGGGCAGGAGGAGAAGGGGACGACAGAGGATGAGATGGCTGGATGGCATCACTGGCTCAATAGACATGGGTTTGAGCAAACTCTGGGAGTTGATGATGAACAAGGAAGCCTGGTGTGCTGCAGTCCATGGAAATGCAAAGAGTCGGACACAACTGAGCAACTGAACTGAACATTATAACAGGATACAGGTTAAAAAGCACTTTGTGTTGTATCTAAACTCTGCTGCTTGGGCCTTAAATGCTGTACTGTGCAGTACTCAGAAGTCAGTCAATGAAGAATCCTCCTTAGTAACACAAGTCATTGCAGAGTGGTGTATTATGTTCTCTGTGTCTCAGTAAGCTTCTGTGTCTACTCATACTGCATGGATTAAATTGAAAAATTCATGTCATAAAATGATGTCAGATTGCCATACCTGCTGAAGGGAAATAGTCAATTGAGTGGGCACTTGGTCATGATGAGTCAGCTGTTGGTACAGAAACATTGCAAAGTTAAGTATCACAGAATTTCAGGGACATACCAGACACCTACACGTCTAAGGATTGCCAGGTCAGTGGGAAGCTGCCACTCTGAAGGGTGCGGGGGGCAGGTTTTCCACTGACCTGGGCTGCCTACAGAATTCCCTCAGAAATCTGTAAAGTCTGAGCTCTGCCCCACTTCTCCAGTCCTCCCCAGACAAATGAGGCTTTGTATGGATATCAGAGTCCCAAGGACACAAGCCCTGGTAAACAAGCCCTTTTAAAGCCTCTGCTTGCATTATTGTTGTTGTTAGCCAGTCGCTAAGTCATGTCCTACTCTTTGTGACCCCATGGACTGCAGCACTCCGGGAACCCCTGTCCTTCATTATCTCCCAGAGCTTGCTCAAACGCATGTTCATGGAGTTGGTGATGTCATCCAACCATCTCAACCTCTGATGCTCTCTTCTCCTCCTGCCTTCAATCTCTCCCAACATCAGGGTCTTTTCCAATAAGTCGGCTCTTTCTACCACGTGGCCAAAGTATTGGAGCTTCAGCATCAGTCCTTCCAGTGAATATTCAGGGTTGATTTCTTTAGGATTGACTGGTTTGATCTCCTTGATATCCAAGGGAATCTCAGGAGTCTTCTCTGTGCTTAAACATACCTTTGGATGTTTACTCTGTTTTTTAAGCATCTGATAACAGAAATTAAATACATTCATTAAATCAATGAGTGCAACTTGCACCCATTAGCAACCAAGCATTTCAATGGTAGTAAAATATTTGTGAGACAAAAATGAGGCGATGACACAAACCACCATAACACTGGTCATGTGCTTGTCTGATGTCCGGGGCTTTTGTGAGTGTCAGGGCTCTGCTGCCCACGTGTCAACACCTCGTGTGGTTTCAGGAGGTAATGTGCCAATTCTGGGGTGATGGTTCTTACCTTTGCTGCACAGAATCAGTCCCACTCAAGCTGTGTTTTTAAATGAGTATTTGCTAAATCAGAACTTTTAATGTCCCATTTAAAGCAGAAAACACATCACAGTTTCTTAATCTTTTTAACCTCAACAATCAAGTCATAAAGAAGAATGTTCTTTTAAATATAATATATATTTTATTTAATATTAGCTCAGCTCTATAATATTTCTTCTCATAGCTTACAGGAATATTGAAAATTACAAGCATTAAAGCATTTTTTTTTAATAGGCGACACGGTTACCTCACAAAATTTTGGCCATCCTGCTCTTCATTCCTAAACACAAATACTACTTATTGCCCTTATAATTAAATAGAAAATAAGACCAAAAGATGCCAAGCTTAAACCTATGGACATTACAAATAAAAAAATGTTGTTGCTAACGAGCAAATAAAAAACTTGCTATCTAGTGGCTCAAACAGTAAAAAATCTGCCTATAGTGTAGGAGACATGGGTTGATCCCGGGTCAGAAAGAGACCCTGGAGGAGGAAATGGCTATCCACTCCAGTTTCCTTCCTGGAGAATTCCATGGACAGAAGAGCCTGGTGTGCTGTAGTCCATGTGGTTACAAAGAGTCAGAGAGATTTGAGGGACTTCTGCTTTCACTTTTTTTTTCAAGCCTATGGACATTACAGATAAAAAATGCTCCTAGTGTGCAAATAAAAACTTACTGTTTCAGCTGACCATGAATAGAATTCTAAGACATGCAGTTAATTTAAGTACAATTAATATATAATTAATATATGAAAAAGGATAATATAAATGAGTATAATTCACAGTGTAAATGTAGAGTAATATTTAATGTTCATATTTTTAAGACAATAGTCCTATGAAAACTTAAATCTGAGAATTCATTCCAAGGACAGGTGAAGTGAATTATTAAAGTTATCAAGTTGTCTGCAGCTGTGACCAAACCCTCCAGTATCTCCTTGACAATGTCCATTTTCCTCTGTCTGAATTTACTCTGGGTCCCCAGATCCACATGTATGAGACTTTTCACCTTCTCTTGCTTTCACCGCATAACAATTCAGAAATTTCCAGTGTACAGGAATGGCAGATCACATCATTTAAATAATTTCCTAACAAGGAACCACTGGAAAACAAATCAACCATGAAAATATTGGATAAATTAATTTTTAAAACATTAAATGCATGAAAGTAATGAAAAAGCAATAGAACTGAACAAGTGGAAAGTGAAAAGTTAAGGGAATACTATAGTAAGCCCAAATACCACTTGTTGCTCCAAAAGAGTTTCCAGGTTAAAGTGAAAGTATCACTCAGCCATGTCCTTGCACCTTTACTCTGATAGCTTCAGAGGACAAATAGAATTGAAAAAATATCTGAGGGCTTGTGCAACTGGAGAGTCCAGCAAGACTCCCTCTCCACAATAAGCTTGGACAACTGAGGGCTAAACCTTCAATGTAAGTTGTTGTTCAGTCGCTAACTCAAGTCTAACTCTTTGCAACCCCATGGACTACAGCATGCAAGCCTTCCCTATTCTTCACTATCTCTTGGAATTTTCTCAAACTCATGCCCATTGAGTAGATGATGCCACCCAACCATCTCCTCCTCTGTCACCCCCTTCTCCTCCTGCCCTCAATCTTTCTCAGCATCATAGTCTTTTTCAGTGAGTCAGCTCTTTGAATCTGGTGGCCAAAGTATTGGAGCTTCAGCTTCAGCATCAGTATTTCCAGTGACTATCCAAGGTTGATTTCCTTTAGGATTGGCTGATTTGATCTCCTTGCAGTCTAAGGGACTCTGAAGCATCTTCTCCAGCACCACAGTTAGAAAGCATCAATTCTTCATCACTCAGCCTTCTTTATGCTCAAACTCTCACATCCATACATGACTACTGGAAAAACCATAGTGTTGCCTGTACTGACCATGTCAATGCAAAAGAGAATGATAAAAGTCCACTCAATATTATAGCTCTTGGATGATTTTCTGATATTAAGTTAAAACGTAATATAGCAAGTCACTGGCTCATAGGATCTCCAGGAACTTCACAGAAATAAATGCAAATCTCTCTGGGAAAATGTATCATCCTTTTTATGTATCAAAGTATTTCTGAAAATGACTTTTGAGACATGGCATCCAACACATAAAGATATTCAGACTCACCATGAAACTGTACTCCATGATAAAGAACCAGCAGAAACAACACAGCTGAAAATCATATGTGCATACAGAGGCTATTGAACATAGCAGATAAGAAATGAAATAACCAGGCTGTTTTCAAAAAATAGAAAGGATAACATGAAAGGCATATCTAGGGATGCAGAATTGAAAAAGGAAATACAGATATTATAAACTTTTAAAAATGGTGTTATGTATAGTTTCGTACAATCTACACGCAAGTGATAAGACAATAAACTGGAAGGCAGGTCAGAGAAAAAAGCTATCAGATGCAGCATACAAGCACAAGATGTGGTCCAGGAGGAGGGGGTGGGTGGGGGAGTAAATGCACTCAGAGATGATGTGCTTTGCCTTCAGGATGTTCTCAGGGCCATGTGCTTAGTCTCTCAGTCATTTGTGTCAGACTCTTTTGTGACCCCGTGGACTGTAGTCTGCCAGGCTCCTATATCCACAGAATTCCCCAGGCAAGAATACTGGAGTGGTTGTCATTCCTTTCTCCAAGGGATCGTCCCAACCCAGGGATCGAACCTAGGTCTCTTGCATTGAAGGACCATGGCCACCAGCAAGGCAGGCACCATTGTGTACACAGGAGGTTTTGTCAATTACGTGAACTGCTTATTTTAGCCAACTTTAAATACAAACACACTTAAACCAAAAATACAGAAATTAATTAGTGTACCTTGGTATTATTCTGTAGTATTCAAAATTATTCTGTGATTAATGCAGTTTCAGGGGTCAGATTGCCAAAGTTTGCATCCTAGCATTACCAGCTGCTAACCATGTTATCTTTACAGAAGAGGAAAAGTACACTTCCCTGAGTCTTGATTTACTCATAGAAAATAAGGGTAAATAGTCTTCACCCTTAAGGCAGTATTATGAAGACCCAAACAAATGGCACACAGTAATTGTTATTTTTAGGAGAATTATTTTTAAAAGTCACCTGTTTTTCTCTTTCTGAATTACTCCACACTATATGACAGTCTTTAGGTCCATCCACAGATCTACAAATGACCCAATATTGTTCCTTTTAATGGCTAAGTAGTATTCCACTTACCTACTCCAGTGATCTTGCCTGGAGAATCCTTAGGGATGGGGGAGCCTGGTGGACTGCTGTCTATGGGGTCACACAGAGTCGGACATGACTGAAGTGACTTAGCAGCAACAGTATTCCATTTGTATATATGTATCACATCTTTCCATTCATCTGTCAATGGACATTTAGGTAGCTTTCATGTCCTGGTTACTGTAAATAGTTCTGTAACAAGCATGGGATGCATGTGTCTTTTTGAATAATGGTTTTCTCAGTGTTCTTGCCTGGAGAATCCCAAGGATGGGGGAGCCTGGTGGGCTGCCATCTATAGGGTCGCACAGAGTCAGACACGACTAAAGCAATGCAGCAACTGCAGCAGCAGCAGGGTTATGCCCAGGGATTCATATGTGTGGAATATAGAAAAATGGTACAGGTGAACATATTTGCAAAACAGAAATAGAGTCACAGACCTAGAGAATAAATGTATGGACATCAAGGAGGGAAGGGGGTTTGGGATAAATTGTGAAGCACTGTATCACAATAAATTTAATAAAAAGTCACCTGTGAAATTTTAATAATACTGAATACTTAAAATAAGTAGTACAAATACAAATTGTCTACAGTTCAATTGCTTTGTGCTACTCAATGAGGAAAAAAAAAATCCCCAAGAAAAGGATAACAGTTTCTTCCTCACTTTCAAACACATTTTCTGTTCAGTATTCATTCCTGGTCATCATTATAACTTGTAGACTGGAGATATTTTCTCATATGGGCATACTTAATACCATCTGTATTGGGTTGCAAAATATTATTATTTTGAAGGAATATATTTCTGTGCCACTAAAACCTTTTTTAAAGTTTATAAATTGCTAGTTTATATATGTATAATATGACCTAGTTCTCTATATTGCTATCTGTTCATTTCCAAGACAAACCATTCAATATCATGGTAATCTAAGCCTATGCCCCAACCAGTAACCGTGAAGAAGCTGAAGTTGAACTGTTCTGTGAAGATCTACAAGACCTTTTAGAACTAACACCCAAAAATGATGTCCTTTTCATTATAGGGGACTGGAATGCAAAAGTAGGAAGTCAAGAAACATCTGGAGTAACAGGCAAATTTTCTTTGGAGTACTGAATGAAGCAGAGTAAAAGCTAATAGAGTGTTGCCAAGAGAATGCACTGGTCATAGCAAACACTATCTTCCAACAACACAAGAGAAGACTCTACATATGGACATCACCAGATGGTCAACACCAAAATCAGATTGATTATATTCTTTGCAGTCAAAGATGGGAAAGCTCTATACAGTAAGCAAAAACAAGACTGGGAGCTGACTGTCACTCAGATCATGAACTCTTCATTGCCAAATTCAGACTTAAGTTGAAGAAACTGGGGAAAGCCACTAGTCCGTTCAGGTATGACCAAACCAAAACCCTTATGATTATACAGTGGAAGTGAGAAATAGGTTTAAGGGACTAGATCTTATAGACAGAGTGCCTGATGAACTATGGAATGAGGTTCATGACATTGTACAGGAGACAGGGATTAAGACCATCCCCGTGGAAAAGGAATGCAAAAAAGCAAATGGCTGTCTGAGAAGGCCTTAAAATTGCTGTGAAAAAAAAAGAGAAGTGAAAAGCAAAGGAGAAAAGAAAAAATATAAGCATCTGAATGCTGAGTTCCAAAGAATAGCAAGAAGAAATAAGAAAGCCTTCCTCAGTGATCAATGCAAAGAAATAGAAGAAAATAACAGAATGGGAAAGACTAGAGATCTCTTCAAAAAAATTAGAGATACCAAGGGAACATTTAATGCAAAGATGGGTTCAATAAAGGACAGAAATGGTATGGGCATAACAGAAGCGGAAAATATTAAGAAGAGGTGGCAAGAATACACAGAAGAACTGTACAAAAAGAGCTTCACGACCCAGATAATCACAATGGTGTGATCACTCACCTAGAGTCAGACATCCTGGAATGTGAAGTCAAGTGGGCCTTAGAAAGCAACACTACGGACAAAGCTAGTGGAGGTGATGGAATTCCAGTTGAGCTATTTTAAACCCTGAAAGATGATGCTGTGGAAGTGCTGCACTCAATATGCCAGCAAACATGGAAAACTCAGCAGTAGCCACAGGACTGGAAAATGTCAGTATTCATTCCAATCCCCCCAAAAAGGCAATGTCAAAGAATGCTCACTAACGCACAATTACACTCATCTCACATGCTAGTAAAGTAATGCTCAAAATTCCCCAGGCCAAGCTTCAGCAATACATGAACCATGAACTTCCAGGTGTTCAAGCTGGTTTTCGAAAAGGCAGAGGAACTAGAGATCAAATTGACAACATCTGATGGATCATCAAAAAAGCAAGAGAATTCCAGACAAACATCTATTTCTGCTTTACTAACTATGCCAAAGCCTATGACTGTGTGGATCACAATAAACTGTGGAAAATTCTGAAAAAGATGGGAATACCACAACACCTGACCTGCCTCTTGAGAAACCTGTATGCAGGTCAGGAAGCAACAGTTAGAACTGGACATGGAACAACAGACTGGTTCCAAATAGGAAAAGGAGTATGTCAAGCCTGTATATTGTCACCCTGCTTATTTAACTAATATGCAGAGTACATCATGAGAAACGCTGGGCTGGAAGAAGCACACGCTGGAAGCAAGATTGCCAGGAGAAATATCAATAACCTCAGATATGCAGATGACACCACCCTTATGGCAGAAAATGAAAAGAAACTAAAAAGCCTCTTGATGAAAGTGAAAGAGGAGAGTGAAAACGTTGGCTTAAAGCTCAACATTCAGAAAACGAAGATCATGGCATCTGGTCCCATCACTTCATGGCAGATAGATGGGGAAACAGCGGAAACAGTGTCAGACTTTATTTTTGGGGTCGGGGAGGGTTCTCCAAAATCACTGCAGATTGTGATTGCAGCCATGAAATTAAAAGACGCTTGCTCCTTGAAAGGAAATTTATGACCAACCTCGATAGCATATTGAAAAGCAGAGATATTACTTTGCCAACAAAAGTCCATCTAGTCAAGGCTATGGTTTTTCCAGTGGTCATGTATGAATGTGACAGTTGGACTGTGAAGAAAGCTGAGTGCCACAGAATTGATGCTTTTGAACTGTGGTGTTGGAAAAGACCCTTGACTTTCCCTTGGACTGCTAGGAGAGCCAACCAGTCCATTCTGAAGGAGATCATTGTGTTCTCCTGAGTGTTCATTGGAAGGACTGATGCTCAAGAGGAAACTCCAATACTTTGGCCACATGATACAAAGAATTGACTCATACGAAAAGACCCTGATGCTGGGAGGAATTGGGGGCAGGAGGAGAAGGTACGACAGAGGATGAGATGGCTGGATTGCATCACCAACTCGATGGACATCAGTTTGAGTGAACTCTGGGAGTTGGTGATAGACAGGTAGGCCTGGCATGCTGTGATTCATGGGGTCTCAAAGAGTCAGACACTACTGAGTGACTGAACTGAACTGATACTTCTATAAATGTTTATCTTACTTTCCAATAATTGAACTTCTGGTTTGCTTTGTCTATAAAAGTTTTTGCAGTCACTCTCCAACCTTGGTCAATATTTATATTTTCTCATAATTTTAGAGTGAATCTGTGATTTGAAAAATAAAGTCACATAATATCATAATATATTAGTTTTGTGACCCATATCACTTCTATGTTTTATAAATCAGATTAGTAATTTAAAAATTTCAGAGTTGATAATAATCTATAGCCTGCTTACTTCAATGTATTTTGCAAAATGTAGAAAGCAACATAAATATTTAATACCATAAAATGGTAGATTGCTTGGAAAAATGGCTGAAAAAATTTCTTTTACCATAATCACTCATACAAGTGATGGGACTTTTTAGGTTTTCCTATCAAGAAATGGAATCTGTGTGCCTCTGCCACTCCTTGAGTCTGGACTGGTTTCTTGGCTTTTTTTAAACAAACAGCATGTAGTAGAAGAGACATTGGAAAAGACCCTGATGCTGGGAGGGATTGGGGGCATGAGGAGAAGGGGACAACACAGGATGAGATGGCTGAATGGTATCACTGACTCAATGGACATGAGTTTGAGTGAACTCCAGGAGTTGGTAGTGGAAGTGAGGCCTGGTGTGCTGTGATTTATGGGGTCACAAAGAGTTGGACACGACTGAGCAACTGAACTGAACTGAACTGAACTGAGAAGAGACATGTGTCTCAAAAGGACTTGCATCTTCCTGCTCATTCTCCCAAAATGTTGCCCAAGCACCGTGGAGAGTAGTTCAAGCTTACTTGTTTGATGCTGAGAGACCCTCCTTGCCCCAGCAGACAGCTGGCCAACCCTTGGACACATCAGGCTCTTCTTCAGAAGTCTGTTCTCTGCCAGACTGCCCTCTGACTGCAAATGCTTTCGGGAGCCAAGCTAAGATCAGCCATGCCTAGCCTGTATCAGCAGAACTGCCCAGTACCCACTCAACCCACAGATTTGTGAACAGTATAAAACATTTGTGTTGTATTAATTTGCCAACTTTTGGTATCATAATACAATCAGTCATCTATTTAAAAAAAAGTTACTGATTCAACATGAGTTTATATCATAAGTAGTGTGCCTCTTACTAATGGGCATCTTGGTACACATCTTTCTGCTTTTAATTGGAGGGTAGTTGCTTTATAATATTGCGCCAATCTCTGCTGTACAGTGAAATAGATCAGCTATATGTATACTTACGTGCTGTCCCTCTTGGACCTCCCTCCCACCCACGACCCCATCCCACCCCCCTAGGTCATCACAGAACGCCAAGCTGAGCTCCCTATGCTATACAGCAGCTTCCTGTGAGCCATCTATTTTACACAATGTAGTACATATATGTCAGTCCTAATCTCCCAGTTATTCTCACCCTCTCCTTCCCCTCCCATGTCCACAGATCCAGTCTCTATATCTGCATCTCTATTCCTGTCTTGCAAGTAGATTCATTCTGTACCGTTTTTCTAGATATATGTGTTAATTTATGATAATTTTTTTCTTTTTACTGTTTTTTTATTTATACTCTATTTTTCTGCACATTAGTCAGAGTTTTACTTAATCATTGTCTTATAAAATAGTTACTTTTGTTCTTCAGTAGCTTTATCTTCCAAGTTCAATAGCTTTAGATGGATACTGTTCAAAATCTACCTACTGGCCCTTTTTTTGCTAAGATACATATTAGAAGAGCTGATTCCTCTTTTATATATTATCAAATTGCTCTAATTTCTGAGTAGCATATACAAATAAAAGCAAAGAATCAATGTGGAATATAGTAGTTTATATAGTTCGCTGGATTTTACACTCTTTCAAAAATCAGTTTTTCCCTTTATACAGTTTATAGTACAACTTGACCTACATTCTTTCAAATCAAAGCCCACTCAAGTTAATTTATTTTAGGTATCCTAAAATTGAAGAAGCCTTTCAACTGAATTTTCCCTTGAAATTTAGTATTTTTAAATATTTAATGTTTATTTAATATTAATTCAATGACTAATTCATGGGCATTAAATATGCAATATAAAGAAATGCTCAGTAAAATAACACTGTTTTCTATTTTTATAAATATGTTTATTTTTTAATTATTAGAAAACTGTATCTGCAGAACACAGAAATAGATCCCTGGGATTCTTAAGTAATGGACCACTGGGCAGAAATGTTATTTACAATTTAAGAAAACAGTAGTCTAATGATTTTTCTTAACCAGTAAACTTTTTCATGCCTTCAGTTTCAGAGCAAATAAATATCTTCCAAGAAATCTTTGCCAGTTCACACAAGCAGAATTAATGTTCTTATTTCTGTGCTCATGTCAAAGTTTTTCCCATTATGTATTTCACTTCTCTCCCCAACTAAATCTCATCTTCCTCAAGATGACACCACTTGCATAGTACAGACTTAACACAGTTGTGCTTTCTAAGGGCTCCTAAAGTTCCACTGGTTGGATTCAGTCTGTGTTAAACAGAATTTTACTGTTAATGTTAATGTTCCTGTTCCTCATTTACTGGGGCAGTAAAAAAAAAAAAAAAAAAAAAAGATATTTTCCCCCAAACTCTAAAAATGTTCAAACATTTTATGTTACTACTGAAAGAGTTGGAATCCTGATGCTGTACTAGTCCTTGGCATGGATATACTATAAAATCACATCTTAGGTACTCTTCTTTGAATTCCTTTTTTCTTTCCTCTAGGCACAGAATGGTAAGACCAATAAAGACAACATGATTTTATTTTCAGACTAGCTACATTGAAGAAATACCTTGATGGATAATTTTTCGCTAAATGCTTGAAAATTGATAAAACAAATAAACAAAGGGAAAGCCTAGACTTGGAGAGAAAACTTTGAATATTGCTGTACCTAAAACTTTCATATTTCAAACACATAGAGAGGACACATAGAGAGGAATATTCCACATTCATTTTTTTAAATTGATAGATGAAAGTGATTAAATGTGTTTGTTTGTTTCTCTATAGACTGGATTGAAGCAGAAAATCCAAACAGAGACACAGGTATCTCTTTTCTTTAGCACTACTGCATGCTCACTTTTTTTCTCTCCTAAAGATGAATAGAATGTAGCACAGTCATTAAGTGTGTATTGGTAGTTTGTTTTCCTTTTTGGTGTTTACTTCTGAAAATTCCCTTAAGATACTTTCAGGTTTTACCAGTGCTGTCCTTATTTTGTTTCATACATTTCTTTTATGTGCAAACTCACAAAGACCCTCAGCTAAACAAAGATTCATTCCTCAAAATTTATTCTTAACTATGGCAGTGTGTGCCTGTGCACACTGAAGTTTTATCTGCGAATTCCTCAGCTTTCTGCCCTTGGAGCAAAAGGACAAAGCATTGTTGTGTCCTGAGGCTTACTAGAAACTAAGACAATTGAGAGACTGATATAGAAAAGATATTGTTCAGTCTGTAAAACATCAATTTTTTGCATTACTTTTATTGAATATCCTGTTACAGCCCATGAATTATTGGGATATATATATTCCTTTAATGGGATTCCTTAACTTTTAGAGCTTGGTGCACCACTAAGAGAGAGATTTACTCTAATCTTCCCCTTTCCCTTAAATTATTTAGCTCTACAATTTATCAACAGTTCACAAAGAATGTTCTTCTGTCAATGAGAATCCAGTATATCAAACCCCACAAAGCCTTAGCCCAATAACATGGATTAAAAAGAAATGGTTGTTCTTTATTTATTCATTGAGCATGTATTATATATGTGTACTAAAGATGAGTCTAAAATCTGTGATAGGCTTGAAATATGGAAGGTTTTGCATCTATGGGTACAAAAAGGGTAGGGCATTAAATGTAGCAGAACCATCTTGATCATTTGAGAAAGACTCATGTTGTAGAATCAGTCAGTCTTTTATGTATAAGCAGCATTCTGGTAGTTTAAGTACAGTTTGTGCTATCATGTTTTGTGAAAGGGTAAATTTTCAGTGGTTTTATCAAACCTTTGAGATGTATACATTAGTGAAAGCCTGGATGAAGAATGGACTCTCTTTGTATAAGTTATCAAAGGTGGCATTTGTAATATATGCTAAAGAAATGGCTGCATAAGATGCAGTTTCTTGTCATTGGGTTGAAGAGTGGCACTAAGGAATGACATAGACACAAGCTGTCAAGAGGGTGCTGGACAGGATTCTCATTAAATCAAGGCATGATGATACTGATGGCTCCCTGCTGTGATGCATCACAGAGGCAAATATCCATACATGGAGTCTGACAGGCGGTGAATGACAGGTTTATAATTGGAGAGTAAGTTGGAAGCTAGCAGATAATGTTCATGGACTAGATTTACATTTCACCCACTTTGTGGGCCTCTTATAATCTTCCTTTCTATAAAAATTGTATCTGCCTTCCTATTTCTCATCTTTTCTCAACTGCCGTGGATTCATTGCAGTTTTTCTAGGTTAATGCACTGAAAAATATTGCTGATTATATTTTTTCCCATAACATTTTGCCATGACCGTTACAAAATGAGCCTTCTGAATTAATTGAAACAAAGAATTAGATAAATTAGAATGTGCTAAAGATTACTCTGAAATTCTCTAAAAATCATCATCCATTTATTCTGAAACATGTTTATTAAGTGTTTGATCAATAAATATTCAATCAGAGCAATTCCAAATCAAGTACATAATATTTAACAATTATAGCCACTTCATCTAGAGTGATAGAATAAATTAGCCTCAGACAGGTTGTAGACCCTCAGTTTCCTTTAACCACAAATGTGCTTTAAATATAGACTTTTACAGCCTTGCACTTAAAAAAATCAATAGAAACTTTTCACAGCAATTTCTAGTAAAAATATAATTCCCTTACATATTTCAGTTACATCCAATAAAAATCATATTCAATAAGAATCATATAAGATTAACTTTTGCTCTAACAATCAAACATAATTTTTAAAACTCGATAAAAAAGGGAAAATCTATTCCCTGTATCCATATTTAATTCTTTGCATTGTTATCGCTCATTTCTTGGATTTCCAAATTTATTCTTTTTTAATTTTCCCTCTGTTTCTCATATTTCCTTTAGCCACTTTTTTAGGAGAGGTCTTATTGCGAATACTTCTTTTAGTTTTCCTTCAATTGACGATGTCTTAATTTTCCTTTCATTCCTGAAGAATACTTTCACTGATATAAAATTTTGAGTTGACAGTTTGAGTTTTTTGTTTGTTTGTTTGTTTGTTTTAAATAGCATTTTTAAATGGAGTGCCCTACCTTCTGGCTTCCATGATGTCTGAAATAAGTCCACTATCACTTAAACTATTTTTCCCCTCTAGGGTAATATGTTGTTTCTCTCTGGCTACTGTTATATTTTTTCCTTAAAAGTTAGTAATTAAAGTGAGCAGTGGCAGAATAAGACCCAAGCCTCATCCCCTCACAAACACACTGACTTAACAACAGTACATGACTCAAAACCCTTTGGGGTCCCTTCTTAACAGATGACCAGATAAGAAGTCACAGTATGCAAAGTAAGTACCAAATCAGAATAAATGCATTGAAATGAGTAATAAAAGTTATTGTCTTCACTTAGTATGATACTTCCACAATGTCAGCACAATTCAGTGCAGTGTGAGGAAGATATCCAATTTGTGTCTTTTTCCTCAGGAAGTATTAAAGTTTTATTAAATTAACATTTATTAAGTAGAGGCCAAGGGTGCTGGAAGGTGAGCAGTGGTTCAACAACAGACTACAGGAAAAAACAAAACAAAACAAAAAAAACAAAAACAAAAATTAAAGAGATTTATTACTCACAAGTAGGAGTAGAGGTACACACTTCCTGGGGCCATGTAGGAAGGTCAAAGCCAGGACGGGTGAAGACAGAGAGAGACAGGGCCTGGGGAACATACCTTTATTAGGGTCTGTTTGTGGAGTGTTTTGGGGTTCCTGGAGAAATCAAGCCAAGAAGAATGGGGTTTGATATGCTCTGTGGGGTTCTTATCTAAGGGCACAAAGTGGAACTCCCTGGGAAGTGGCAGGAATGTTTATCACGAGGGCTATTAGGGGAATCACCTCAGGAACTTCCCCTGGTGGCTCAGATGTAAAGAATCTGCTTATAATGTGGGAGACCTGGGTTTAATCCCTAGAAGGATCCCCTGAAGGAGGAAATGGCAACCCAATTCAGTATTCTTGTCTGAAAAATTCCATGGACAGAGGAGTCTGGCAGGTTACAGTCCATGGGATTGCAAAGAGTTGGACCCGACTGAGCGATTAACACTTTTTTCCCCTGGAATACAATTTTGAAGCTGGACAATGTCTTCCATAACTTTTATGTTCAGCTCTGAAGATGTCATGCAGATGAATGGATTTTTCCTTTGGTAGAAACCATCTGGAGTTAGCACTGAATGTGGAAAGTATTTTTCTGTTAGAATACCATAGCAGTGGGATTCTTGGACAGTCACTGTCTCAGATGTAGCTTTGACTATACAGACCTTTGTCAGCAAAGGGATGTCTCTGCTTTTTAATATGCTGTCTAGGTCTGTCATAGCTTTCCTTCCAAGGAGCAAGCATCTTTTAATTTCATGGCTGCAGTCACCTTCCACAGTGATTTTGGAGCCCAAGAAAATAAAATCTGTCACTGTTTCCACTTTTCCCCCCCGCATCTATTTGCCATGAAGTGATGGCACTGGATGCCATGATCTTCATTTTCTGAATAAGTTTTAAGCCAGTCTTTCACTCTCCTCTTTCACCCTCATTCAAGAGGCTCTTTAGTTCCTCTTTGTGTTTGGCTATTAGGTTCATGTCACCTGCATGTCTGAAAAGTTGTGGCTGAACAAAAAGACGCTGGGATTCTTGGCCCTGGAGGAGAATTCAATCCGGGGCCAGAGATGAAGCTTGATCACTCAGAGCTTTTGTGTAATAAAGTTTTATTAAAGAGTAAAGGAGATAGAGAAAGCTTCTGACATAGACATCAGAAGGGGGCAGAAATAGTACCCCCCTGGTAGTCTTCAGCTGGATGTTACATAGTCACTAGTAGTCTGTTCATGAAAGAAAGGAATGTCTTAAAACTCAGAATGGCACCAGGCCCCTCACCCATAAGATGAATTTTGGGATAATTTTGGCACCAGATGATTCATCCTGGCCATGAAACGATTGACTTGAATCTTGTAGAAAGGCAGATTACCATACAAATAGTTTCGTTTACATAGATTGGGGAACAATATCTGAGTATAACATACTTGTTTGTCAAGTAGGTTCTGAGCCATTAGGTGGAACCAACTTGAAGACAGAGTCTGGGGTAAATGCATAGTACATTAACATAGCTTAAGACAAACATTTCCATAAGAAAAAGGCATTGGTTAAACTCAAGGTTTGAGAATAGTTAACTTGAGGTGAAACCAGGTGTCATTATGGCAACACAGTATTTTAATAGAAACCTCCTTTTAAATTTGTATAGAGAAGGAAAAAAAAAATATCCCTAGTTTGTATCCTCCTGCCACTTAAGAGAGATAAAAATGTCTGACACTTGGAGCCTATTTCCTCAGTTTTGAGACCCCTGGCCTTCCTGCCTGTTACTCTGTCATATCTGAGGGTGTTATTTCTCCTGCTAATCTTGACTCCAGCTTGAGTCATCCAGCCCAGCAGTTCTCATGATGTACTCTGCAAATAACTTAACCTTGAGAGGGACTTCAGAATTCTCAGAATTCTTGAGAATTTAGCCCCTGTTATTGTTTAGTCGCTAAGTCATGTTGACTCTTTGTGACCCTATGGACTGCAACAAGTCAGGCTCCCCTGCCCTTTACTGTCTCTTGGAGTTTGCTCAGATTCATGACCATTGAGTCAGTGATGCTATCTAACCATCTCAAATATTGCTGCCCCCTTCTCCTTTTGCCATCAATCTTTCCAGCATCAAGGTATTTTCCAGTGAGTCAGCATCAGGTAGCCAAAGTATTAGAGCTTCAGCTTTAGCATCAATTCAGCCCATAGCTATTCCCAAATGATACAAACTTGCCTTAGGTCATCTAAAACTAGCAGTATTTGTGTATTCTCTACATTTACAAGTAATTGTAATAATTCTATATAAGTAGGACCCTGGTTATGATTAACTAAATTATGTAGCACCCTTATGCAGACCAAATACTGAATTATAATAGCTATCATATGGTTTCTCTATATTTTTAAAGGCTTACAACACAATAAACCATTGCCTGATGTCTATAAAATTTTTTTCAATATATGGCATAAATGGGATATAAAAATAAGAAAAGATGAGTATTTTGTTTCAATGAGACACTCGCTTAACTTTGAAGTAGCAAGGCAAGCGATCCATTTTTTCTTTCATCAGTTAAAATGGCCTTGCCGATTTCTAGAATTGTTATTCATCTACTTGTGATAGAAACCCGATGGTCAGAGAACTTACAAGAGGAAAAAAGAATATTGAAAATTTGATGAGTTCAAGATGAGAAGTGTTCAGAATCATTAAACTCATTCACAGAGGATTTTATCTATATCTTTCCAATGTAGATAACAGGGCCCTCCATCAAGTAAAAGACTCCAAATTTAATTATCATCCTGTTATTATGCTTTCTAGAGAATGAAAATATTCTTGTGACAATTTAATTTCATAAAGTGATTGCTTACTAAGTCATCAAAATTTCAAGACTAATATATATTAGAGAGATGGATTTCACCAACAATTTCATGGAAACCACTTGTATTTATCTTCCATGAAGCTTATTTTAGATAGATGGATTGATATGTTATGACTCATGCTAAAATCAAGCTTGGGATTGCCTATCTTTTGAGTTCAAAGTAATCTTGCTGGATACATGAAAGAAAAAAAAAACAGTACTTTAAAAAGAAAGAAAAAATATATTTTATTGCAATTACTCTGAAGTGGTAAATAAGAGTAGATAAATACAATGAGCAGTAGTAAAAGCTATTAATTTTCTTCTTTGACTCTGATAATGAATTTTAACTAAGCACTTCTTTTCCATTTATGGTAACACAACTATTCAGTATACAAATCACGTAGACCTTTCACGCGCCTGTCAACTTCTATCATTTGTCAACTGCTTCTCTTTACAAATAAGGGTTTTAGAAGTGCATTACGCATGTGTCCCAGAAATCACAATTCTACATTCATTGGAGGCTGAACTCTATAGTAAATAAAGGCAAAACAAAGCAGCCTTCTTTATTCAGTGAACAAAAAGAGAGAAAAATGGTTTACATGTTCAAAGTAAATTACATATTTTGCCTTTTTTAGTTAAAGTACTTTATTATTTTTTTAAATTATTTTTTTATGTTTATGTTTGATGCCTGTAAGTTAGTGAATTGATTTTTACGTAGATCACTGTATGCTGTCCGCAATCTTGTTTAACTATGTCTTCATTTTGTGTTGCACCATCAGGACACCCATGAAATTCATGGATGGAGTTAGGTCTGGACTGCATTCATGTAAGATCTCCCAGTGTTGGGGCTTGGCTGCCTCGCTCCTGAGGTAGAAATGAGGTCCTAGACCTGGCCTCAGGAACTTCCTCTCACTAATCCACTCTAGATATGCAGTGGTATGCACTTACTGTGTGGGTCAGTATCCTCTATTTTGTGTTGTGGTACCAAACAGTCCCCACACCCTTATGGTTTATATCCACAAGCACCAGTTTCTTCTTTGAAGATCGTATCCATCACCTATAATAGTAGCTGTTGTTGTCTCTAGGTTTCCAAGAGGGAGAACCAGAGTGAATATACCAACAGTAGGAGGAAAAGGAGAACAAAGGGCATGTGTTGACAATTAAGCGTCCAGCCTGGAAGTGAGAAATGTCACTTTTGCTCCAAACTCATGGGCCCAAACTAGTCCCGGCTTCATCAATCAAAAGGCTTAGACTGTGCATCTTGCTATGTTACAGAACATGCTGCTAAGTCACTTCAGTCCTGTCCGACTCTGCGCGACCCCATAGACGGCAGCCCAGCAGCCTCCCCCTTCCCTGGGATTCTCCAGGCAAGAACACTGGAGTGGGTTGCCATTTCCTTCTCCAATGCATGAAAGTGAAAAGTGAAAGTGAAGTCGCTCAGTTGTGTCCGACTCTTAGCGACCCCATGGACTGCAGCCTTCCAGGCTCCTCCGTCCGTGGGATTTTCCAGGCAAGAGTACTGGAGTGGGGTGCCACTGCCTTCTCCATGAGAGAAGTGGAAATATCTAGTGTACAGAACTTAGAACAACTGCATTCCCTGACATCTTTACCTATTGAACTCACCACACACACACACACACACACACACACACACACACACACACACACAGAGTCTCTCTCTCTCTCTCTCTCTCTCAGGTGGAAGAGATTCTGCCATTTTTCTCCCATATTTGTGAGGCCCCTCTCTAAAAAGACAAGTTAGTTGTTAATTTTTTTTTTAATTCCATTGGGGTATAGTTTACTTACAAGGTTGTGTTAGTTTCAAATGTACAGCAAAGGGATTCAGTTATGCATATATTCCTTCTTTTTCAGATTCTTTTCCTGTATAGTTTATTACAGAATATTGATGTCCTTGTGCTATACAGTAGGTCCTTGTTGGTTATCTGTTTTATATATGGTAGTCTATGTACCTAAATCTCAGTCTCCTAATTTATCACTTCCTCCCACATTTCTCTATTGGTAGTCATAAGTGTGATTTAAAGATATGTGAGTCTGTTTCTGTTTTGTAAATAAGTTCATTTGTATGCATTTTTATTAGATTCTACATAGAAACAATATCATATAATATTTTTCTTGGTCTGATTTACTTAGTATGATAACCCCTTAGGTCCATGTTGCTACAAATGGCATTATCTCAATCTTTTATGACTAATATTCCATTGTATATATGTATCACATTTTTTTTAATCCATTCATCTGTCAGTGGAGATTTATTTTGCTTATAGGTCCTAGCTGTTATAAATGGTGCTGCTGTGAACATTGGGGTACATGTGTTATTTCAAACTATGGTTTTCATTGGATATATACCCAGTAAGATAATTGTTTCTTGTCTTTTTTTTTTTTTTTTTAACCTTAACACTGGAGGCTTTGCTGATGAGCATTATGAGTTTAGGATATTATGGTAGGTATTGTTACAGTTCTCCACAGAAACAGAGAAATGGGATATCTGGACAGTCTGTTTGATAAACAGACAGTTATGTTTTTAGAAAAACATGGGGAAGTTTGCTTTTCTAGTAAGTTCTTTACCTAATCAGATGAAATCCAATCATATTATGGAGAGAGATTAGCTTAATTCAAAGTCTACTAATGTAAGTGTTAATTTCATCTAAAAAAATACCTTCACAGAAATATCTGCAATAATGTTTGACCAAATGTCTGGATACCATGGCTTCTAAGTTAACATGTAGAATTAACCATTTTAGATATTGTCAAATTGGAAAGATTATCTGCTAGCCAACCATCAAGAAGAGCTTCCCTGATGGATTGGTAGTAAAGAATCCTCCTGCTGGTGCAGGAGATGTGGGTTTGATGCCTGGTTTAGGAAAGCTCCTGGAGAAGGAAATGACAATCCACTCCAGTATTCTTGCCTGGGAAATCACATGGACAGAGGAGCCTGGTGGGCTACAGTCCATGAGTGGAGAAAGAGTTGGACTCAACTTAGTGACTAAACAATAACAAACCATCTGGATCAAGGTGAATAGAATCCCTTACCGTGGTGGCCACTGCTCCACATGGCAACCAGTAGATCATGATGCACAGGAATCCATGGTGATAATTGCCAGTACTGTCCTATGAGTCAGACTGATGGGGAGACAATGGGGTTACATTTAAAAATATCATAAAAATCTACTGGATAGAAAGTCAGCAGCTCCACAATGGAAAACCATAATTTGTCTTCTATTGTCCAGAGTGAGCATTTATCATGCCCAGATATCACTAATTAAAATATAATTGGGTTCTCCTGTGGAAGGAAACTAAAGTACCACTGCTGCTGCTGCTAGGTTTGTTCAGTGGTGTCCAACTCTGTGCGACCCCATAGACGGCAGCCTACCAGGCTCCCCTGTCCCTGGGATTCGCCAGGCAAGAACACTGGAGTGGGTTGCCATTTCCTTCTCCAATGCATGAAAGTGAAAAGTGAAACTGAAGTCGCTCAGTCGTGTCCGACTCTTAGCAATCCCATGGACTGCAGCCCACCAGGCTCCTCCATCCATGGGATTTTCCAGGCAAGAGTACTGGAGTGGGATGTCATTGCCTTCTCTGAAAGTACCACTAGATCTGTACAAAATTATCTCCCCAGTGTTTCTCCAATGGACCTAGAGCCAGTGACCTGTAAGACTTTAAATTAGGAAGGGGACCACCCAGATCTTTTCAGGGTTACTAGATGTAGAACATGAGCTGACAGTGATTCTAGGAGAACCAAAGGGCTATTATACATTTTTGGCTGGGGAGGTTGAATTGCTTTTATTGGGATGAGCACAGCAGGCCCACAGTGCTATTATATTTTAACTGTTGGACTGCAGCTAAATGGTGGCCAGGGGATCCATAGACTCTTGGTCCAAGTTCCTCTCAAAGGTGATTTGGCAGGTCTGGAGAACTATCCAACTTCCCCACCACCACCCAGGATTTAAGTACATAATACAGATAAATATACAAAATATCATATCAATTCCCTAATCTTTGGGATGTAAAAGTGTAATTGAAGAAAAGGAGATGTAAGGAACCCTAAAACTCCATAACCCCTTCAACTGGAAAAAGAAGTAATCAGAAGCAAAATGACCTTCTGAGTGGGACACCAAAGGTGAATGCCCCCTCAAAGACACAAAACATTCAGTCATGTTGGACTCTATTATGTCCTCCATCTAATTCAGTTATAGGATTTTTGATAAGTAAACAGATGAATCCTGGTGGGTGGCTGAGAACTACCATAAAATTAAGTATATGAAGCCCCAGTGCTGTTCTTTGCTGGATGCAATATCATTACCAGAAGAGATCAATAAATACTGTACTTTTTGGTAAGCTTTTATTGATTTGGAAAATATGTTCTTTTCTAGTCTCCAAAAGAAAGAGCACAAAAGTTGTTCAAATCCACCTGGGAAGATTTATTTTTATTTTTTTTTATTTATTTTTTTATTTTTTTATTTTTTTATTTTTAGTTTTTTATTTTTTAAATTTTAAAATCTTTAATTCTTACATGCATTCCCAAACATGAACCCCCCTCCCACCTCCCTCCCCAGAACATCTTTCTGGGTCATCCCCATGCACTAGCCCCAAGCATGCTGCATCCTGCGTCAGACATAGACTGGCGATTCAATTCACATGATAGTATACATGTTAGAATGTCATTCTCCCAAATCATCCCACCCTCTCCCTCTCCCTCTGAGTCCAAAAGTCCATTATACACATCTGTGTCTCTTTCCCTGTCTTGCATACAGGGTCATCATTGCCATCTTCCTAAATTCCATATATATGTGTTAGTATACTGTATTGGTGTTTTTCTTTCTGGCTTACTTCACTCTGTATAATCGGCTCCAGTTTCATCCATCTCATCAGAACTGATTCAAATGAATTCTTTTTAACGGCTGAGTAATACTCCATTGTGTATATGTACCACAGCTTTCTTATCCATTCATCTGCTGATGGACATCTAGGTTGTTTCCATGTCCTGGCCATTATAAACAGTGCTGCGATGAACATTGGGGTACATGTGTCTCTTTCAATTCTGGTTTCCTCGGTGTGTATGCCCAGAAGTGGGATTGCTGGGTCATAAGGCAGTTCTATTTGCAATTTTTTAAGGAATCTCCACACTGTTCTCCATAGTGGCTGTACTAGTTTGCATTCCCACCAACAGTGTAGGAGGGTTCCCTTTTCTCCACACCCTCTCCAGCATTTATTGCTTGCAGATTTTTGGATCGCAGCCATTCTGACTGGTGTGAAGTGGTACCTCATTGTGGTTTTGATTTGCATTTCTCTAATAATGAGTGATGTTGAGCATCTTTTCATGTGTTTGTTAGCCATCCGTATGTCTTCTTTGGAGAAATGTCTATTTAGTTCTTTGGCCCATTTTTTGATTGGGTCGTTTATTTTTCTGGAGTTGAGCTGCAGAAGTTGCTTGTATATTTTTGAGATTAGTTGTTTGTCAGTTGCTTCATTTGCTATTATTTTCTCCCATTCAGATGGCTGTCTTTTCACCTTGCTTATATTTTCCTTTGTTGTGCAGAAGCTTTTAATTTTAATTAGATCCCATTTGTTTATTTTTGCTTTTATTTCCAGAATTCTGGGAGGTGGATCATAGAGGATCCTGCTGTGATTTATGTCTGAGAGTGTTTTGCCTATGTTCTCCTCTAGGAGTTTTATAGTTTCTGATCTTACATTTAGATCTTTAATCCATTTTGAGTTTATTTTTGTGTGCAGTGTTAGAAAGTGATCTAGTTTCATTCTTTTACAAGTGGTTGACCAGTTTTCCCAGCACCACTTGTTAAAGAGATTGTCTTTACTCCATTGTATATTCTTGCCTCCTTTGTCAAAGATAAGGTGTCCATATGTGTGTGGATTTATCTCTGGGCTTTCTATTTTGTTCCATTGATCTATATGTCTGTCTTTGTGCCAGTACCATACTGTCTTGATGACTGTGGCTTTGTAGTAGAGCCTGAAGTCAGGCAAGTTGATTCCTCCAGCTCCATTCTTCTTTCTCAAGATTGCTTTGGCTATTCGAGGTTTTTTGTATTTCCATACAAAGCTTGAAATTATTTGTTCTAGTTCTGTGAAAAATGTGGCTGGTAGCTTGATAGGGATTGCATTGAATTTGTAAATTGCTTTGGGTAGTATACTCATTTTCACTATATTGATTCTTCCAATCCATGAACATGGTATATTTCTCCATCTATTAGTGTCCTCTTTGATTTCTTTCATCAGTGTTTTATAGTTTTCTATATATAGGTCTTTAGTTTCTTTAGGTAGATATATTCCTAAGTATTTTATTCTTTTCGTTGCAATGGTGAATGGAATTGTTTCCTTAATTTCTTTTTCTACTTTCTCATTATTCGTGTATAGGAATGCAAGGGATTACTGTGTGTTGATTTTATATCCTGCAACTTTACTATATTCATTGATGAGCTCTAGTAATTTTCTGGTGGAGTCTTTAGGGTTTTCCATGTAGAGGATCATGTCATCTGCAAACAGTGAGAGTTTTACTTCTTCTTTTCCAATTTGGATTCCTTTTATTTCTTTTTCTGCTCTGATTGCTGTGGCCAAAACTTCCAGAACTATGTTGAATAGTAGCGGTGAAAGTGGACACCCTTGTCTTGTTCCTGACTTTAGGGGAAATGCTTTCAATTTTTCACCATTGAGGATAATGTTTGCTGTGGGTTTGTCATAGATAGCTTTTATTATGTTGAGATATGTTCCTTCTATTCCTGCTTTCTGGAGAGTTTTTATCATAAATGGATGTTGAATTTTGTCAAAGGCCTTCTCTGCATCTATTGAGATAATCATATAGTTTTTATTTTTCAATTTGTTAATGTGGTGAATTACATTGATTGATTTGCGGATATTGAAGAATCCTTGCATCCCTGGGATAAAGCCCACTTGGTCATGATGTATGATCTTTTTAATGTGTTGTTGGATTCTGATTGCTAGAATTTTGTTGAGGATTTTTGCATCTATGTTCATCAGAGATATTGGCCTGTAGTTTTCTTTTTTTGTGACATCTTTGTCAGGTTTTGGTATTAGGGTGATGGTGGCCTCATAGAATGAGTTTGGAAGTTTACCTTCCTCTGCAATTTTCTGGAAGAGTTTGAGGAGGATAGGTGTTAGCTCTTCTCGAAATTTTTGGTAGAATTCAGCTGTGAAGCCATCTGGACCTGGGCTTTTGTTTGCTGGAAGATTTCTGATTACAGTATCAATTTCCGTGCTTGTGATGGGTCTGTTAAGATTTTCTATTTCTTCCTGGTTCAGTTTTGGAAAATTGTACTTTTCTAAGAATTTGTCCATTTCTTCCACGTTGTCCATTTTATTGGCATACAACTGCTGATAGTAGTCTCTTATGATCCTTTGTATTTCTGTGTTGTCTGTTGTGATCTCTCCATTTTCATTTCTAATTTTATTGATTTGATTTTTCTCTCTTTGCTTCTTGATGAGTCTGGCTAATGGTTTGTCAATTTTATTTATCCTTTCAAAGAACCAGCTTTTGGCTTTGTTGATTTTTGCTATGGTCTCTTTTGTTTCTTTTGCATTTATTTCTGCCCTAATTTTTAAGATTTCTTTCCTTCTACTAACTCTGGGGTTCTCCAACTCTTCCTTTTCTAGTTGCTTTAGTTGTAGAGTTAGGTTATTTATTTGACTTTTTTCTTGTTTCTTGAGGTATGCCTGTATTGCTATGAACTTTCCTCTTAGCACTGCTTTTATAGTGTCCCACAGGTTTTGGGTTGTTGTGTTTTCATTTTCATTAGTTTCTATGCATATTTTGATTTCTTTTTTGATTTCTTCTGTGATTTGTTGGTTATTCAGAAGTGTGTTGTTCAACCTCCATATGTTAGAATTTTTAATAGTTTTTCTCCTGTAATTGAGATCTAATCTTAATGCATTATGGTCAGAAAAGATGCTTGGAATGATTTCGATTTTTTTGAATTTATCAAGTTTAGATTTATGGCCCAGGATGTGATCTATCCTGGAGAAGGTTCCATGAGCACTTGAAAAAAAGGTGAAATTCGTTGTTTTGGGGTGAAATGTCCTATAGATATCAATTAGGTCTAACTGATCTAATGTATCATTTAAAGTTTGCGTTTCTTTGTTAATTTTCTGTTTAGTTGATCTGTCCATAGTTGTGAGTGGGGTATTAAAGTCTCCCACTATTATTGTGTTATTGTTGATTTCCCCTTTCATACTTGTTAGCATTTGTCTTACATATTGCGGTGCTCCTATATTGGGTGCATATATATTTATAATTGTTATATCTTCTTCTTGGATTGTTCCTTTGATCATTATGTAGTGGCCTTCTTTGTCTCTTTTCACAGCCTTTGTTTTAAAGTCTATTTTATCGGATATGAGTATTGCCACTCCTGCTTTCTTTTGGTCTCTATTCGCGTGGTATATCTTTTTCCAGCCCTTCACTTTCAGTCTGTATGTGTCCCTTGTTTTGAGGTGGGTCTCTTGTAAGCAGCATATAGAGGGGTCTTGTTTTTGTATCCATTCGGCCAGTCTTTGTCTTTTGGTTGGGGCGTTCGGTGCAGTGGATAAGACACCTGGGAAGATTTATAGAAAATCCACTCTCTGAGGTTAACCCCATCCTCTCTAGATGAGCAGACTTTCTTTACCTTGTCACCTGTTAGAATGTCACTGTGGTTCTCTATTTTCATCCTCTCCTGTGAACTGGATTTGATGAGCAGAGGATCACAAATAATTTGGTAGCAAATGTGCTGAAAGTAAGAGAGAAACTGCACATTATGGTACTGCCTATGTTTTGTTGCTCAGTTGCACCTGACCCTTTGTGACCCAAGGACTGCAGCCCACCAGGCTCCTCTGTCCATGGATTTCCCAGGCAAGAACACTGGAATGGGTTGCCATTTTCTTCTCCAGGGGATCTTCCTGACCCCGGGATCAAACTCATACCTCCTGTATCTCCTGCATTGCAGGTGGATTCTTTACCAACTGAATCATTAGAGAAGCTCAGTCTCATGAATTTTGTTTATGACCGGCCGACAGAAGGAAAAACTTGAACCTGGCTTATAGGGTCATAGGTGATTTACCTTGAATGACTGGGGCTACATTGAAGTTCCATTCTGGTGTAACTGTGAAGGAAAATGATGAGTAGGTAGTAGGTAGACTATGAAGTAGGTAGACTTTTCAGCAGTACACATGGACATCCGTCTATATATAGAGGGATGTGTGGTCTGAGCTAAGAATGTATATAGATTCTTGGTTAGTGGTAAATGGTTGCACACTGGCACAGATTAGGAGGTTAGAGAGAGGCAGTTTGGGGGAAGAGGTATGAAGACATGAAGTGCTCAGATGTTGTACCTTACACTGATTTCCATCAGAGAGCTCCTCAGAGAGGAAGCATTCACGTCAAGGTGGGCAACCAACCTCTGTCTTCAGTAGCCCCCCTACTTCTAGATAAACCCATTAATAAGAAAACCACAGTGGCAGCATGTACTACCTCACTTCAAATATTTTTAGCCGTAGTTAGCACTAAATTTCAGACCTGTCAGCTGTGTAGACAAAGCTGTGTCACCTGGGTTATGGTTCAGATCATTAAGGGAAAGAATCAGTCACTTGTCAAAATAATTATATCAGATGTCTTCCAAGCATAAGATCCAAGTATATTAGACAGGATAAAATGACTTTATACCAAAAGAAAACACTGGTGAATTCTTCCATACATTAGCAGTATAAGAAAGCTTCCAAAGACTCAAAATCCTGAAAAGATAATGGAAAAATGATGAGTTCTATAGGACTGACATATAGAGAAATGAAGGGAGAGAGATAATGGGAGAGAGAAAGAAATGAAATAGAAGAAAAAGAAAATAAACAACAATTCTCAGGACAGTGACAATTTTTAAAACTTACTTTCTTGAAGTATAGTCAATATTACAGTACTGTATTAATTTCTATATACAAAGTGATTCAGATACACGCACACACACACACACACACACACACACACACACATAGTTCAGTTCAGTTCAGTCACTCAGTCGTGTCTGACTCTTTGCAACCTCATGTACCACAGCATACCAGGCTTCCCTGTCCATCACCAACTCTTGGAGCTTGCTCAAACTCATGTTCATTGAGATGGTGATATTATCCAACCATCTCATCCTCTGCTGCCCCCTTCTCCTCCTGCCTTCAATTTTTCCCAGCATCAGGGTCTTCCAGTGAGTCGGTTCTTCAGATCAGGTGGCCAAAGTATTGGAGTTTCAACTTCAGCATCAGTCCTTTCAATGAACACCCAGGACTGATCTCCTTCAGAATGGACTGGTTGGATCTCCTTGCAGTCCAAGGGACTCAAGAGTCTTCTCCAACACCACAGTTCAAAAGCATCAGTTCTTCGGCACTCAGCTTTCATCTGGTCCAACTCTCACATCCATACATGACTACTGGAAAAACCATACTTTTGACTAGACAGACCTTTGTTGGTAAAGTAATGTCTCTCTCTCTCTCTCTCTCTCTCTCTCTCTCTCTCTCTCTCTCTCTCTCTCTCTATCTATCTATATATGTATATATACATACCACTCTAGTATTCTTAGGCTTCCCTGATGACTCAGCTGGTAAAGAATCTGCCTATGATATGGAAGACCTGGGTTCAATCCCTGGGTTGGTAAGATTCACTGGAGAAGGGAAATGGCTACCCACTGCAGTATTCTGGCCTGGAGAATTCCATGGACTCTATAGTCCATAGGGTTGCAAAAAGTCAGCCACAACTGACTTTCACAGAAACATATATATATATATATATATATATATATATATATATATATATATATATATATATATATATATATAATTTTCCAATATCATCTATCATAGTTCCCTGTGCTATGTGGTACAACCTTGTTGCTTATCTATTCTATATATTATAGTCTGCATTTATAAATCCCATACTTCCAATCCATCCCTCTCCTACATCCCACTTGGCAACTGCAAATCTGTTCTCTAGGTCTGGGAGTCTATTTCTGTTTCATAGATAATTTCATTAAAAATAGCCACACATAGCAAAAGCAATATTGTTCCATAAGCAGTACTTTAACAAGATAAATGGAAAAAGTTGAATATAATTGCAATTCATATCATAGAAAATCATTATTCCTGTTATGAAAAACATTATCAAAAGAAAATACAAAGAATAGCAATTATTTTGAAAATGACAAGTAATAGGAATATGGCATTCAAAGAACAAGAAATGTAGTGGATAAAATGAATGCTTAAAAATATGTTATCTATAGAGAAAAAATAGAGATGGTAACTCAGTATCTTTAAATCTACGTTTTTTGCTTGATACTGAAACTGAGTAAATATTTGTTCAATTATAAAACAAAATTAAACCAACATTTTAAAAAGTGATTCCTAAAATTCAAAGCAAAGAGGCCCAAGTCCGTTTTCCCTGTGTGTTGATGGCTTACTCACACAGAGTAAATGTTCCAAGGTATTTTAAAGATCCCTACTGGTTTATAAGCCAACAACAAAATGAACTGTAAGAAAGACTTAAACACTTTTTCATAACCATATTTAATTGATAATATTTATGTTCAGTTCAGTTCAGTCACTCAGTCGTGTCTGACTCTTTGAGACCCCATGAATCGCAGCATGCCAGGCCTCCCTGTCCTTCACCAACTCCCGGAGTTCACTCAGACTCATGTCCATCGAGTCGGTGATGCCATCCAACCATCTCATCCTCTGTTGTCCCCTTCTCCTCCTGCCCCCAATCCCTCCCAGCATCAGAGTCTTTTCCAATGAGTCAACTCTTTGCAGGAGGTGGACAAAATATTAGAGTTTCAGTTTATTTATTTATTTTTATATTATATTTTTTAATAGCAGTGTTTCTTTGCTTCCTCCCACCCCCATTCACTAAAAGAGTTTCAGCTTTAGCATCAGTACTTCCAATGAACACCCAGGACTGATCTCTGAACCTATTAGGTATATTAATCTATATATAAGTGTATATCACTGAATCACATATATGTATGTATATATGCATGTATATATATGCATATACATGAATTTGATAAAAGTAGTAAGTATGTTAATATCATATGCAAATAAGTGTCTTACAATAAGAGAAAAACACAAAAATCAAATTAAAACTCTGAAATAGGTAAAATATTGTAATTCTAAATTTGAATGGGAGATACTAATCATGAATTTATGTTGTATTTTCACTTAAAATAACAAAATAAACATATATGAATTATATATGATATTCATTATAAACATATGCATACATATATGTACATTTTTTGCTTCTACTCCCACCTCTAAAGATCCAGAATAAATGATAACTGAATAGCATTGATTACTCCAAATGTCTACATTGTGATTTGTAATGACATTTCTCATTCAGGGGAACTAGTGTTCCTTAGATAGGTGGCTGATTTTAGATCTGGAGCAGGACATATACAAATGAAACTAAGTGGTATTATCACCCAGAAATCAAAGGATCTTTGAAAAATTGTTGAATTCACCATAAAAGGGCACCAGTGTCAACTTTTCAATGTCAGCTTGAAAACTCTCCCATTCACCAAAGATGAGACAATACAAGAAATGAAAATAAGCCCACATGTGCTGACTGATATGTAAACTATGTCTTGGGCAACAAAAAGTTGATGAGAAGGTTTCTTCTTTCTATGAGAATTCTGTTAATAAGTGATATAATTATAATATAGCATTTGCAGAACCCCAAATAAGATAATAGAATATAACATCCATGACTTCTAAAATCATTAAATGAAAAACCAAGGGGAATTTTATAATATATAAATGGAAACACTTTATTCCACTGATCAATTTTACCACACACACACACACAAAAAAAAACACAGCTATAACTGAAGCATCTTCTGATACAATGCAAGCAGTAATATATAGAACCAAATATGATATATTCTTGACAAAAATCAAACCTAAATCTGACCAAGACCCTTCCTCTGAACACCAGTTTATCAGAGCATAGATAGAATATATTATACAAACAGTGGGAAACAGTCAGCCAAACCTAGATGATAGATCACTCTACAGGGAAAATGTAATGGTTTTCTTCATAACAAATGGCAATAATAAAATACAAGAGGAGACTCTAGACTAAAAAAAATCTAGCAAGCAAATTCAATAAATGGATCGTGAATCTTGATTTGAGACAACCAGCTTAAAAATGTGATAATGAATTTTAATAAAGACTGTGTGCTTGATAATATTATGGAAGTTATGTTAATATGTTTAAGAGTTTAGCTCATTATTTGTGTGATGTGGTGAGAAACATATTTAACTATATTCAAATTTGTTGCATTATAGATGACCTGAAAAACATTTATATTTGCTTAATTTTTACTTTGAGATTAAGTCCATGACTAAAAGTAAGTAACATTATAAATTCATTCAGTATGTAAGCCCTACAACTATATTTTGCATATGAAAATACTTTTCTTAAAAACAGCAGAGTAATCAAACAAAATTAATGGTTTGTTGTTGCTTCTTTGTCTAGGTGAAGTGACCATTATTCCAATGGTCAATGAAAAAAAATAAATTTTATTTCTCTGTCATTTCTTATCATTGTTAATTTATAGTCTCTTTCATGACAGTATACCTTAAATAAATATAAAGAGCTAGTCAAAAATATTATGTTTCCATAGGTGGTAACTATCCTTATGATTATATTGGACACACTGTATATTCTAGAAAGATTTCCTCATTTCAACATCTTTTACTGGATCACACCTGCAAAGTCCCTTTTACCACTTCAGTTCATCAGTTCAGTCGCTCAGTCATGTCCGACTCTTTGCGACCCCATGAATTGCAGCACGCCAGGCCTCCCTGTCCATTACCATCTCCCGGAGTTCACTCAGATTCACGTCCATTGAGTTCGTGATGCCATCCAGCCATCTCATCCTGGGTCGTCCCCTTCTCCTTCTGCCCCCAATCCCTCCCAGTATCAGTCTTTTCCAATGAGTCAACTCTTCTCATGAGGTGGCCAAAGTACTGGAGTTTCAGCTTTAGCATCATTCCTTCCAAAGAAATCCCAGGGTTGATCTCCTTCAGAATGGACTTAGAGTAACATATTGAAAGATTCTAAGGATTAAAACAGGGACATCTTTTATACCTGTGGACCTACCACACAATAATATTCTTTGCAAATTACAAATAAATTTGAGCTATTGAGTATATATATTTTTTATTATCATCATTTTCAATCTATCAGGAGTTTCAGTCAAAAAGATCATTTCTATTTTGGTCTCTTTCTAACTTAACTTTTCATTACATGCCAACAAATGATAAAAGTGAGACAAACAACAACACTGACAAGACTACCAGATGGATCTTGGATAGGGTGTCACCAGGAAGCAGGAGTTTATCTAGTTATTTTTGTGCTGTTGTGTGAGACATGACAAAAATGAAAATTTTGTGGGGTTCGTTTTAAAAGAACACTTTTTATCATATCCATGTTGACTTTTATTAAATTAAGATATAGCACATACTATGTGCCAGACACCATCCTGAGACTGTATAACTATCAGTATATACAGTTATAACTGTATAACTGTGGTTTCCCTTCAAGCACTCTTTCCAGCCTTGTTACAAGTGAGGAAACCAAAGCACAGAGAGTTCAGATGCACTGCTTAAATGGCCCAGCCACTGAGTGGTGGAACTGCAAGAGCAGAGGCTTCAGATTTAGCCATCACACTAGGGCTCTCTGTGGGTCAGCAAGCACAGGTGGATATTAAAGCAATGAACTTTACTGTATTGTTGTTATATTAGTTGCCAAGTCATGTCCGACTCTCTGTGACCCCATGAATTGCATCGTGCCAGGCTTCTCTGTCCTTCACTATCTCCCTAGTTAGCACAAACTCATGTCCATTGACTCGGTGATGCCATCCAATTATCTTATCCTCTGTCACCCCCTTCTTGCCCTCGATCTTTCACAGGGTCTTTTCCAGTGAATTGGATCTTCACATCAGGGGGCCAGTATTGGAGCTTCAGCTTCAGCATTAGTCCTTCCAATGAATATTCAGGATTAATTTCCTTTAGAAATGACTGGTTTAATTTCCTTGTAGTCCAAGGGACTCTCAAGAGTCTTTTCCTGGACCACAGTTCAAAAGCATCAGTTCTTCAGCACTCAGCCTTCTTTACGGTCCAACTTTCACAGCCATACATGACTATTGGAAAAACCATAGCTTTGAATATACAGGCTTTGTCAGTAAAGTGATGTCTCTGCTTTTTAATATGTTTGTCATAGCTTTTCTTCCAAGGAGCAAGCATCTTTTAATTTTATGGTTGCAGACAATGTCTGCAGTGATTTTGAATTCCAAGCAAATAAAATATGTCACCATTTCCTCTTTTTCCCCATCTATTTGCCATGAAGTGATGGGACCAGATGCCATGCTCTTCATTTTTTGAATGTTGAGTTTTAGGTCAGGTTTTTTACTCCTCTTTCATATTCATCAAGACGCTCTTTAGTTCCTCTTCACTTTCTGTCATTAAAGTGGTATCATCTGCATATCTCAGGTTGTTGATAATTCTCCAGGCAGTCTTGATTCCAGCTTGCGAACGTCCAGCCTGGCATTTTGCATGATGTACACTGTATAGATGTTTAATAAGCAGGGTAACAATAAACAGCCTTGATGTACTCCTTTGCCAGTTTGGAAACAGCCCATTGTTCCATGTTCAGTACTAACAGTTGCTTCTTGTCCTGCACACAGATTTCTCAGTAGGTGGGTAAGGTGATCTGGTATTCCCATCTCTTTAAGAATTTTCCACAGTTTATTGTGATGCACACAGTTAAAGGCTTTAGCATAGTTAGTGAAGCAGAAGTAGATTCTTTTTTGAATTCCTTTTTTTTTTTTCCTATGGCCCAGGGGACATTGGTAATTTGTTCTCTGATTCCTCTGCCTTTTCTAAATCCAGCTTGTGCATCTGAAATTTCTCGATTCACATACTACTGAAGCCTAGCTTGAAGGATTTTGGCATGATCTTGCTAGCATGTGAAATGAATGCAATTGTACAGTAATTTGAACATTTTTTGGTGTTGCTTGTCTTTGGGATTTAAAAACAAACTGACTTTTTCCAGTCCTGTGGCCACTACTGTGTTTTACAAATTTGCTAGTGTATTGAATTTAGTACTTTAACATTAAATCTTTAAGGATTTGAAATATCTTAGCTGTAATTCCATAAATTCCAAACAAACCCTCATAGCATTGTTTGTAGTGATGCTTCTTAAGGCCCACCTGATATCACACTCTAGGATGTCTGGCTCTAGGTGAGTGATCACACCATTGTGGGTATCCGAGTCATTAAGAACTTTTTTGTACAGATTTTCTGTGTATTCTTGCCACCTTTTCTTAATATATTATGCTCCTGTTGGATCCATACCATTTCTGTTCTTTATTGTGCCTATCTTTGAATGAAATTTTCCCTTGGAATCTCTAATTTTCTCGAAGAGATTTCTAGTCTTTCCCATCCTACTGTTTATTTGCATTGTTCACTTAAGTAGGCTTTCTTATATCTCCTTGCTATTCTCTGAACTCTGCATTCAGTTGGGTATATCTTTCCCTTTCTCCTTTGCTTTTCACTTCTCTTCTTTTCTCAGCTATTTGTAAGGCTTCTTCAGACAACCATTTTGCCTTCTTGCATTTCTTTATTTGGGGGATGGTTTTGTTCACACCTTCTATAATGTTACGAACCTCCATCCATAGTTCTTCAGTCACTCTGTCTATCAGATCTAATCCTTGAATCTATGTGTCACCTCCACTGTATAACCATAAAGGATTTGATTTAGGTCATACCTGAATGTTTTTCTTGTGGTTTTCCCTACTTTCTTCAAGTTGAGTCTGAATTTTACAATAATGAGCTGATGATCCAAGCTACAGTCAGCTCCTGGTCTTTTTTTTGCTGACTGTATAGAGCAAAAACAAACCATCTTTGGCTACAAAGAATATAATCAATCTGATTTCAGTATTGACCATCTGGTGATGTTCATGTATAGAGTTGTCTCTTGTATTGTTGGAAGATGGTGTTTGCTATGACAAGTGCATTCTCTTGGCAAAAATGTTAGTCTATGTCCTGCTTTATTTTGTACTCCAATGCCAAACTTGCCTGTTATTCCAGATATCTCTTGACTGCCTACTTTTGTATTCCAGTCCCCTATGATGAAAAGGACTTTTTTTTTTTTTTTTTTACTTTTCCTTTTGGTGGTAGTTCTAGAAAGTCTTGTGTGTCTTCATAGAATTGTTCAACTTCAGCTTCTTTGGCATTAATTGTTGGGGCATAGGCTTGGATCACTGTGTTGTTGAGTGGTTTGCCTTGAAAATGAACAAAGATCATTCTGTTGTTTTTGAGATTGCACCTTCAGAATCTCTTTTTGACTATGAGGGCCACTCCATTTCTTGTAAGGGTAGTAGATTTCTGCTAGGAAGAAATAAGCTACTATTTCTTCTAATAGCCAACAGTAGTGGATATAATGATTACCTGAATTAAACTTGCCCTTTTCCATCCATTTTAATTCACTGATTCCTAAAATGTCAATGTTTACTCTTGCCATTTCATGTTTGACCACATCCAGTTTACCTTGAGTCAAGGACCTAACATTCCAAGGTCCTATGCAATATTGCTCTTTACAGCTTCGGACTTTATTTTCACCACCAGACACATCCACAACTGGGATGTGGCTCTGACTCTTCATTCTTTCTGGAGGTATTTCTCTGCTCTTCTCCAGTAGTCTATTGGACACCTACCAACCTGGGAGTTTCATCTTTCAGTGTCATACATATTTGCCTTTTCACACTGTTCATGAGGTTC
Organism: Ovis canadensis; assembly: GCF_042477335.2. Lineage (NCBI taxonomy): Eukaryota > Metazoa > Chordata > Mammalia > Artiodactyla > Bovidae > Ovis > Ovis canadensis. Next base: position 110,540,468 of record NC_091246.1, read on the forward strand.
TCCAGCCAGGAATACTGAATTGATTTGCTATTCTCTTCTCCGGTGGACCACATTTTGCCAGGCCCTGATGAGCAGGAACATGCCCTTCAGCTGATCCAGGTAGCTGGAGGACATGCCGGGCAACCTAGTTGTCCCACTGCTGGTCCTCTTGAATGCGTAAACCTATTCTGGCTTCTGGGTGTTGGTCAATGTGCCACCCAGAGGCCTGGGCAAAGGCCCTGCTGGAGTTGTTGGCTGGAGCCAGTTGATGCTAGAGGATGCACAGGAATGGAGGGCTCTCTGCTGACACTGGAGCTTCTTCCATTGCTAGTCCCTAGATACAGGGAGCTCGTTTCATCCACAAAGGAAGATGTTCATCCCAACTTACGGTCAAGGTATAAGTATCTTTGGGTTTGGGTGCCAGGGTCAATGCCCTTCACAGCCATCGTTTACAGACTCAACATGTATCTTGAGTGACCTGTGCTTAGCTGTTGAGTTCAGATCACTTATCCAGACTCTTCCTTTAATTTAATTTCATTCAAATCTCTCAAGTCTCTAGTACATCAAAACTATGAAAATAATTACAAATTTCAACAGGAAATGATTGACGGTAAAAATGATTTAAAGATTGAATTACCTAATGGGAGATGCCATGTGCACACATACACACATTTGTGTGTCATGTCTGTTACATAACAAAAACATATTTGAGTGTGTGAAAGTGTTAGTCATTCATTTGTGTCTGACATTTTGCCACCCCATGGACTGTAGCCTGGCCAGGCTCCTCGGTCCATGGGATTCTCCAGACAAGAACCCTGGAGTGAGTAGCTCTTCCCTTCATATTTGAGTATATGCACAATTGTGAATACATATACATGTGGTATATGTACACATATATGTACATTTACCTTATATTATGAACTAACATTTCAGAAGTATAAATTAATGTCTTAAAAATAACATAATGCACTTACATGACTTAACAGCAACCAAGGCAAAAATAACCTTTTTGGTTAAAGTTCTTTTATAATAAGATTATTAAATTTGCCTTGCTCAGCATGGCTTATATATTACCTACATCTTTATGTATTCATTCAAAATGTTGGAATGTAAATTTTAGGTTATTTGAAGATAAGAGGCTAAACTGTTGCTAGTTTCTTAAAACCAAATAAAAAGAGATACTTCATAACATTTCTATGATTTCCAGAATTTTGTCAAAATATATTAACACTCTTGTAATTTAAAAACTTAGAGCTTTAAGAACAGGCAAACTGGTAGTAAGAAGTTCAACTCCATTGTTTACTAACACAGACAAAAAAATATTTTTATGTCAAAATTTACATATTTCTACTGCTTTAAATTATCCTAATAATAGTAGTTTTTATTTTATTCTATACTCAATTTATGTTTCCAAAAATCTTATTTCTAAAAATTGGGTAAAAATTTCTTCCCTGGTTGGTAAAGAATCTGCCTGAAATGCAGAGGAGATCTGTTTGATCCCTGGGTTGGGAAGATCTCCTGGTGGAGGACATGGCAACCCACTCCAGTATTCTTACGTGGAGAATCCCCATGAACAGCAAAGCCTGGCTGGCTACAGTCCATGGGGTTGCAACGAGTCAGACATGACTGAGCGACTAAGTAAATTATTTAAAATGTGTAAAGTCATGAAATATATGCTTTTGTTTAGAGGATTTTGAGAATTTCTGCTTTTAAATTTCTTACCCCATTTTGCTTTGTGTATTGGTATATAATTAACAACAAAACAAGATTTTTTAAAAGCTTTCAAAGCAAATAGATCTTATAAAACAGATCTTGGGGAAATCTTATAAATTTAGGGGAGGAAAAAAAGCCTCAACAAGCAGTAAAAGTGTAAAGAGCCCAATAAAAAATATAGACAAAGGATTTGTATAGATATTTACCCAAAGAGGATATATAAGTTGCCAATAAGTATATGAAAATATGATCAAGATCACTATTTTAGGGAAATGCAAAATTTAACCACAATAAGAAAATGATTAAGTTCCGTTTACTTCACTCGCTCAGTTGTGTCCAACTCTTTGCAATCCCATGTAATGCAGCACGCCAGACTTCATCATTCATCACCAACTCCTCGAGCCTGCTCAAACTCATGTCTATCATATTGGTGATGCCATCCAATCATCTCATCCTCTGACATCCCTTTCTACTCCTGCCTTCAATTGTTCCCAGCCTTAGGGTCTTTTCCAGTGAGTCAGTCCTTCACAGTCCTTCACAGGTGGCAAAAGCATTGGAGCTTCAGCATCAGTCCTTCCAATGAGTATTCAGGACTGATTAATTTTACTTTAACTTAAAAATGAATCTAGGATGAAGGAATTGACATATTATATATATTGGCATATTATAAAGGTTTTTCTACCACAAAAATATAACTACAAAAAACCAGTACATGAATGCAAGTGTGTGTGTATGTGCCTACACAGGAGTGGACACACACATGTGCTCACTTGGTAGAGTTGAAAGTATTAAGTGTGTGTAGGATACATTTCATTTTACTACATGTTTCCATTTTGGATGTATTCAGACTCTATTGCTTCATTAGATAAGGAAATCAGCAAAAACAAATATATGTTCTCACTTCATTTTTCCATATCTCTTGTCTATATTTAGTTAGATTATACATTTTACTGCTTAATTTTATTTACATTTAATTTTAAATGTCGTTCCTTCTGGAGAAGGAAATGGCAACCCATTCCAGTACTCTTGACTGGAAAATCCCATGGATGGAGGAGCCTGGTAAACTAGTCTGTGGGGTCACAAAGAGTTGGACACGACTGAGCGACTTCACTTTATTTTTACTTTTTACTTTTATAAATGTTGTAGTGTGAGTAACTCAGTCATGTCTTACTCTTTGCAGCCCCATGGATCGTAGCCTGCCTGGGTCCTTGGTCCATGGGTTTCTTGAGGTAGTGCTGGAGTGGGTAGCCATTCCCTTCTCCAAGGGATCTTCCCAACCAGGGGATCAAACCAGAGTCTCCTGCATTGCAGACAGATTCTTTACCATCTGAGCCATCAGGGAAGCCTTTTCCTGTAAATTCCCTCTCTCCATGTGTTCCAGTTCTATATTTATAGGAATTTAATGCCCATCAGTAGTTTAACTTTTCTGTTTCTAGAGTGTTTAATTTCCTTCATTTCATAGTCTGCATTGCACTGTCAGATCATTTTACTCTGACTTCTCATGTGTTTGAGAACATTAGTCTGTTAGTTTCATAATGAAGACCCTTTGGATCATTGTATTGCGCTTGCACCTGTAGACATTGTTCCATACATTTTGTTGTATTTTGTTGCTGTGAAGACACTTAGATCCAAACTTCAAAGATCATTTGCCATTTTTATGTTTAGATATTCAGAGAACATGGTTTAGCCATAAGGTTCAGTAATGGCATCAGCTTTGAAGTTGATTTTTTAAATTCATTTTTTTCCAAGGGAATATTATACAGTTTTTATTCAGGAGTTTGATTTTTCCTTTATTTCTGGAAATCATGACTGTATTTGTCTCAGCATGATTTATTTGCCTGGTGTTTCATTCACTTATATCTCTTCTTTAAGAAGACGAACATCTGTGTATTTTGGACTTCATTTTGCTGCCTTCCTTGTCAATCATCTTCTGTCAAATCATTTTTATATGTGAGCTTTTTTCTATTTAGTTTCCTGGGGATTTTCAAGTTTGGTTACAATGCTTCTTTTCAGTTGTGTTTATTAACATTTCACTTTTCTAAGACAATTTTGTTTTCTGCACACCTTTTGTTTTTATTTCATCTACCCTCAGTAACACCAACTCCATTTTAATCTCTATTTGCTATATCATAACCTCCCTTCTGAACCATTGTCCTTCATTTTTACATTTTAAGATTGTTTGTGTTAATAAAAAAGTTAAAGTGTTTGGTTACGTATTTTTTCTGTTACATTTTTTCTCTGTAACAGTCATGTATTTTATTGGTTATCTACATTTGTTATGTCTTACTCCTCTAATTTTAGCTTATGCTTCTGTCTTCTTCTTCTTCTTTTTTTTCTTTGCAAGTTTTTGAGCTGAGGTCAGGCTAGCATAGGTATAAATTCCTGTGTGGTTATGGAGTAGAACAATGTCCTTTGTGGGGTGTGTGTGTGTGTGATATTTTCATGGAGAGAGAGGCTGCTGGGGTGCTCTGCAAGTCTTATGAGTACTTGTTCTAAGACCATATACAAATTGTTTCTTCTGGAGCTTGTGACATTTTTTGTTCAATCTATATACCAGTGAATTTGAGCTTTATAGTATCTGAGTTGTAGTTGTGTTCCTTTCTTTAAGTTTGAATAAAGCAGTAATATTTCTCAACATTCTTTCTCAGTGAAGTTGGAAATAGAGTAGTGAGCAAAAATGCCTTCCTTTGGCCATCAGATCTAGAGCTTGAAAAAAATATAATAACTTGCAAATTTTGAAAAAATATATCTCAACAGTTTTATTTTTTATTAAAGTACAATGTTATATGTTATGGGCATACAACATAGTGATTCACAATTTATAAAGGTTATACCCCACTTACAAAATATTGCTATGTTCCCTGTGTTGTACAGTACACACTTGTAGCTTATTTTATACCTAATGGTTTGTAGCTCTTAATCCCCTCTGTATTGCCTTTCCCTGCTTCTCTTTTCCCTTTGGCAAATACTAGCTTGTTCTCTATGCTAGTGAGTCTGCTTTTTTTTTTTTTCATTATATTCACTAGTTTTTATATATATATTTTTTAGATTCCAGTTATAAATGATGCCATACAATATAGCATAATGCCTTCCAAGCCCATCCATGTTGCTGCAAAAGGCAAAATTTCATTCTTTTTTATGACTTGATTAAAAAATGGAACTGGATAGAGAGGAAGGAAAGATGGCGGAGGAATAGGACGGGAAGACCACTTTCTCCCTCACAAATTCCTCAAAAGAACATTTCAACGCTGAGCAAACTTCACAAAACAACTTCTGTAGGCTGGCAGAGGACATCAGGCAACCAGAAAAGCAGACCATTGTCTTCAAAAACAGGTAGGATAAAATATAAAAGATGAAAAAGGAGATAAAGGAGGTGGGGAGGGAGCTCTGTCCCGGGAAGGGAAGCCCGTCCCGGGAAGGGAATTTTAAGAAGAGAGGTTTCCAAACACCAGGAAACACTCTCCCTGCCAAGTCTGTGGTGAGCCTTGGAAACACAGAGGGCAACATAACAGGAAGGAAAAATAGATAAATAATTAAAACCAAGAGATTACAAGCCCAACAGTAACTCCCCCAGCGGAAAAGCAGCACAGACACCTGCATCCGCCATTGGGAAGTGGGGGCAGGGCAGGGACGCGCGGGAGGCGCGGGCTGCAGAGCTTTGTAAGAATTGGGCAGGAACACCCCACGCACAACCAGAATGAACTAACTTGGGCTAGCAAACCAGACTGTGGGATAGCTACCACGCGAAAAGCTCGAACATAAGACACCGCCAGGACCAAGCACAGAACAAAGGACGGAACGGAAAAAGCCGACTGCAGACCATCCCCCGCCGGGGACAGGCAGCCAGAGCTGTAAGGACTGGAAAGGGGCAATTGCAGACCCGGATAGACTTTACTTACCTAACTGCAAGCAGGCTCCTTTGCTAAGACTTCTGGGGGTGCTGGACAGTCACAATCTGCCTCACGGGGTATGCCAGCGGTCTACCCAGAAAGCTGAGCAACAGCGGCAGAAAAGGTGACAAGCCGCGGCGATTGTGCTCGCCAAACTCCTGCGCTACTCAGACCTGGGAAGGGCACAAAGCGCAGTTCCAGCCGAAGCTGTGCCTCTGAGAGCTGCCTGCGCGCCGAACCTGAGTGGCTTGGACCGGGGAAGTGCACGCAGCCTAGGGCCGGCCCCAGACGGTTCCCGGCTGAGCTTCCTAGAACCGGAGCGGTTTGTGTACCGCGAGAAAGGACAGGTCAAGCGGGGCAGAGATACTGTGTGTACACGACAGTGCTATTTGTTTGCAGCATCCCCCCTCCCCACAGTGCCGCTGAACTAGTGAGCCTAAAAAACCAGCAAACAGAAGAAGTTAAACAGAGGGAACCACCTTGGAAGTGATCCCACATGGCCAGAAAGGGACAGATATATATTTTTAATATTTTTAAAATCATTCCTTTTTTTTTTTTTGCTTTTTTTTTCTAACTTTTTTTTAAATTGTTAAGTCTTCTATTTCTCCTCTAATTTTTATTTCTATAACCTATTATTACTATTTTTTTAAAGACTTTTTTTTTAAGGCAAACACAATATATAGTCTTTGGATGGTTGTTGATGGTTTTTCTTTTTTTTTTATTGTTTCTCTGTCTGTTTGTTTGTTTTTTAATAATTCTTTTTCTTTCTTTCTTTTTTTTCTTTCTTCCTTTTTCCTTCTGCTTCTCTTTAATATTGTATCTTTGAAAATCCAACCTCTACTCTAGATTTTTAATCTTTGCTCTTATGTGTTTATTGCCAATTTTGTACATTTAAAACCCCAAACTTCACTACCCCAGTTTACCTGAGAGCGAGATTACTGGCTTGACCACTCTCTCCTCCTCTGGACTCTCCTTTTTCTCCACCAGGTGGCCTCTGTCTCTTTTCTCCCCCATCTCTCCTCTATCCAATTCTGTGAATCTCTGTGTGTACCAGACGGTGGGGAACACCTAAGGAACAGGTTACTGGCAGGATTTGTCTCTCTCCTACTCATTTATCTCTCTGATCCTCCTGGTCACCTCTGTCTACTTCCTCCCTCTCCTTTTCCCCGTATAACTCTGTAAATACCTCTGAGCGGTCCAGATTATAGAGCGCACATAAGGAAGTGACTACTGGCTAGCTTGCTCTCTTCTCTTTTGATCTCACCTCATCTCATTCCAGTTACCTCTAACTACCTCCTCCATCTTCTCTTCTCCTTATAACCCAGTGAACCTTTCTGAGTGTCCCTCAATGTGGAGAAACTTTTCATCTTTAACCTAGATGTTTTATCATCGGTGCTGTATAGATGGAGAAGTCTAGAGGCTACTGTAAAAATAAAACTGAAAACCAGAAGCAGGAGGCTTAAATCCAAAGCCTGAAAACATTAGAGAACTCTTGAACTCAGGGAACATTAAGCAATAAGAGCCCATCTAATGCCTTCATACCTACACTGAAACCAAGCTCCACCCAAGGGCCAACAAGTTCCAAAACAAGACATACCAGGCAAATTCTCCAGCAACACAGGAACACTCCCCTGAGCTTCAATATACAGGCAGCTCAAAATTATCCCAAAACCTTTGATGTCTCGTAACCCATTACAGGTTACTCCACTGCACTGCAGAGAGAAGAAACCCAGCTCCACCCACCAAAACTCCAACACAAGCCTCCCTAACCAGGAAATCTTGACAAGCCACTGATAGAACCCCACCCAAAGTGAGGAAGATCCATAATAAAGAGAACTCCACAAATTACCAGAATATAAAAAGGCCACCCCAAACGCAGCAATATAACCAAGATGAAGAGACAGAGGAATACACAGCAAGTAAAAGAACAGGAGAGTTGCCCACCAAATCAAACAAAAGAGGAAGAAGTAGGGAATCTACCAGAGAAAGAATTCCGAATATTGATAGTGAAAATGATCCAAAATCTTGAAATCAAAATGGAATCACAGATAAATAGGCTAGAGACAAAGATTGAGAAGATGCAAGAAAGGTTTAACAAGGACCTAGAAGAAATAAAAAAGAGTCAAAATATATTGAATAACGCAATAAATGAGATCAGAAACACTCTGGAGGCAACAATTAGTAGAATAACGGAGACAGAAGATAGGATTAGTGAAATAGAAGATAGAATGGTAGAAATAAATGAATCAGAGAGGAAACAAGAAAAACGAATTAAAAGAAATGAGGACAATCTCAGAGACCTCCAGGACAATATGAAACGCTCCAACATTCGAATTATAGGAGTCCCAGAAGAAGAAGACAGAAAGAAAGATCATGAGAAAATCCTTGAGGAGATAATAGTTGAAAACTTCCCTAAAATGGGTAAGGAAATAATCACCCAAGTCCAAGAAACACAGAGAGTCCCAAACGGGATAAACCCAAGGCGAAACACCCCAAGACACATATTAATCAAATTAACAAAGATCAAACACAAAGAACAAATATTAAAAGCAGCAAGGGAAAAACAACAAATAACACACAAGGGCATTCCCATAAGGATAACAGCTGATCTTTCAATAGAAACTCTTCAGGCCAGGAGGGAATGGCAAGACATACTTAAAGTGATGAAAGACAATAACCTACAGCCCAGATTACTGTACCCAGCAAGGAGCTCATTCAAATACGAAGGAGAAATCAAAAGCTTTACAGACAAGCAAAAGCTGAGAGAATTCAGCACCACCAAACCAGCTCTCCAACAAATTCTAAAGGATATTCTCTAGACAGGAAACACGAAAAGGGTGTATAAACCCAAACCCAAAACAATAAAGTAAATGGTAATGGGATCATACTTATCAATAATTACCTTAAACGTAAATGGGTTGAATGCCCCAACCAAAAGACAAAGACTGACCGAATGGATACAAAAACAAGTCCCCTCTATATGCTGCTTACAAGAGACCCACCTCAAAACAAGGGACACATACAGACTGAAAGTGAAGGGCTAGAAAAAGATATACCACGCAAATAGAGACCAAAAGAAAGCAGGAGTGGCAATACTCATATCTGATAAAATAGACTTTAAAACAAAGGCTGTGAAAAGAGACAAAGAAGGCCACTACATAATGATCAAAGGAACAATCCAAGAAGAAGATATAACAATTATAAATATATATGCACCCAATAAAGGAGCACCGCAATATGTAAGACAAATGCTAACAAGTATGAAAGGGGAAATCAACAATAACACAATAATAGTGGGAGACTTTAATACCCCACTCACACCTATGGACAGATCAACTAAACAGAAAATTAACAAAGAAACGCAAACTTTAAATGATACATTAAATCAGTTAGACCTAATTGATATCTACAGGACATTTCACCCCAAAACAATGAATTTCACCTTTTTTTCAAGTGCTCATGGAACCTTCTCCAGGATAGATCACATCCTGGGCCATAAAGCTAAACTTGATAAATTCAAAAAAATTGAAATCATTCCAAGCATCTTTTCTGACTGTAATGCATTAAGACTAGATCTCAGTTACAGGAGAAAAACTATTAAAAATTCCAACATATGGAGGTTGAACAACACACTTCTGAATAACCAACAAATCACAGAAGAAATCAAAAAAGAAATCAAAATATGCATAGAAACTAATGAAAATGAAAACACAACAACCCAAAACCTGTGGGACACTATAAAAGCAGTGCTAAGAGGAAAGTTCATAGCAATACAGGCATACCTCAAGAAACAAGAAAAAAGTCAAATAAATAACCTAACTCTGCAACTAAAGCAACTAGAAAAGGAAGAGTTGGAGAACCCCAGAGTTAGTAGAAGGAAAGAAATCTTAAAAATTAGGGCAGAAATAAATGCAAAAGAAACAATAGAGACCATAGCAAAAATCAACAAAGCCAAAAGCTGGTTCTTTGAAAGGATAAATAAAATTGACAAACCATTAGCCAGACTCATCAAGAAGCAAAGAGAGAAAAATCAAATCAATAAAATTAGAAATGAAAATGGAGAGATCACAACAGACAACACAGAAATACAAAGGATCATAAGAGACTACTATCATCAGTTGTATGCCAATAAAATGGACAACGTGGAAGAAATGGACAAATTCTTGGAAAAGTACAATTTTCCAAAACTGAACCAGGAAGAAATAGAAAATCTTAACAGACCCATCACAAGCACAGAAATTGAAACGGTAATCAGAAATCTTCCAGCAAACAAAAGCCCAGGTCCAGAAGGCTTCACAGCTGAATTCTACAAAAAATTTCGAGAAGAGCTAACACCTATCCTCCTCAAACTCTTCCAGAAAATTGCAGAGGAAGGTAAACTTCCAAACTCATTCAATGAGGCCACCATCACCTTAATACCAAAACCTGACAAAGATGTCACAAAAAAAGAAAACTACAGGCCAATATCACTGATGAACATAGATGCAAAAATCCTCAACAAAATTCTAGCAATCAGAATCCAACAACACATTAAAAAGATCATACACCATGACCAAGTGGGCTTTATCCCAGGGATGCAAGGATTCTTCAATATCCGCAAATCAATCAATGTAATTCACCATACTAACAAATTGAAGAATAAAAACCATATGATTATCTCAAGAGATGCAGAGAAGGCCTTTGACAAAATTCAACATCCATTTATGATAAAAGCTCTCCAGAAAGCAGGAATAGAAGGAACATACCTCAACATAATAAAAGCTATCTATGACAAACCCACAGCAAACATTATCCTCAATGGTGAAAAATTGAAAGCATTTCCCCTAAAGTCAGGAACAAGACAAGGGTGTCCACTTTCACTGCTACTATTCAACATAGTTCTGGAAGTTTTGGCCACAGCAATCAGAACAGAAAAAGTAATAAAAGGAATCCAAATTGGGAAAAGAAGAAGTAAAACTCTCACTGTTTGCAGATGACATGATCCTCTACATGGAAAACCCTAAAGACTCCACCAGAAAATTACTAGAGCTAATCAATGAATATAGTAAAGTTGCAGGATATAAAATCAACACACAGTAATCCCTTGCATTCCTATACACGAATAATGAGAAAGTAGAAAAAGAAATTAAGGAAACAATTCCATTCACCATTGCAACGAAAAGAATAAAATACTTAGGAATATATCTACCTAAAGAAACTAAAGACCTATATATAGAAAACTATAAAACACTGATGAAAGAAATCAAAGAGGACACTAATAGATGGAGAAATATACCATGTTCATGGATCGGAAGAATCAATATAGTGAAAATGAGTATACTACCCAAAGCAATTTACAAATTCAATGCAATCCCTGTCAAGCTACCAGCCATATTTTTCACAGAACTAGAACAAATAATTTCAAGATTTGTATGGAAATACAAAAAACCTCGAATAGCCAAAGCAATCTTGAGAAAGAAGAATGGAACTGGAGGAATCAACTTGCCTGACTTCAGGCTCTACTACAAAGCCACAGTCATCAAGACAGTATGGTACTGGCACAAAGACAGACACATAGATCAATGGAACCAAATAGAAAGCCCAGAGATAACTCCACACACATACGGACACCTTATCTTTGACAAAGGAGGCAAGAATATACAATGGAGTAAAGACAATCTCTTTAACAAGTGGTGCTGGGAAAACTGGTCAACCACTTGTAAAAGAATGAAACTAGATCACTTTCTAACACTGTACACAAAAATAAACTCAAAATGGATTAAAGATCTAAATATAAGATCAGAAACTATAAAACTCCTAGAGGAGAATATAGGTAAAACACTCTCAGACATAAATCACAGCAGGATCCTCTATGATCCACCTCCCAGAATACTGGAAATAAAAGCAAAAATAAACAAATGGGATCTAATTAAAATTAAAAGCTTCTGCACAACAAAGGAAAATATAAGCAAGGTGAAAAGACAGCCTTCTGAATGGGAGAAAATAATAGCAAAGGAAGCAACTGACAAACAACTAATCTCAAAAATATACAAGCAACTTCTGCAGCTCAACTCCAGAAAAATAAACGACCCAATCAAAAAATGGGCCAAAGAACTAAATAGACATTTCTCCAAAGAAGACATACGGATGGCTAACAAACACATGAAAAGATGCTCAACATCACTCATTACCAGAGAAATGCAAATCAAAACCACAATGAGGTACCACTTCACACCAGTCAGAATGGCTGCGATCCAAAAATCTGCAAGCAATAAATGCTGGAGAGGGTGTGGAGAAAAGGGAACCCTCCTACACTGTTGGTGGGAATGCAGACTAGTACAGCCACTATGGAGAACAGTGTGGAGATTCCTGAAAAAATTGCAAATAGAACTACCTTATGACCCAGCAATCCCACTGCTGGGCATACACACCAAGGAAACCAGAATTGAAAGAGACACATGTACCCCAATGTTCATCACAGCACTGTTTATAATAGCCAGGGCATGGAAACAACCTAGATGTCCATCAGCAGATGAATGGATAAGAAAGCTGTGGTACATATACACAATGGAGTATTACTCAGCCGTTAAAAAGAATTCATTTGAATTGGTTCTGATGAGATGGATGAAACTGGAGCCAATTATACAGAGTGAAGTAAGCCAGAAAGAAAAACACCAATACAGTATACTAACACATATATATGAAATTTAGGAAGATGGCAATGACGACCCTGTATGCAAGACAGGAAAAAAGACACAGATGTGTATAACGGACTTTTGGACTCAGAGGGAGAGGGAGAGGGTGGGATGATTTGGGAGAATGGGAATTCTAACATGTATACTATCATGTAAGAATTGAATCGCCAGTCCATGTCTGACGTAGGGTGCAGCATGCTTGGGGCTGGTGCATGGGGATGACCCAAAGAGATGTTGTGGGGAGGGAGGAGAGAGGGGGGGTCATGTTTGGGAACGCATGTAAGAATTAAAGATTTTAAAATTAAAAAAAAATAAAAAATAAATTAAGAAAATGGAACTGAACAGACATTTTTCCGAAGATAAAATACAGAAGGTCAACAGGCACATGAGAGGATGCTCAACACCACTGGTTATCAGGGAAATGCAAATGAAAACCACTATGAGGTATCAGCTCAAAATTGTCAGAATGGTCATCATCAAAAAACACAAATAACAAATGTTGGAGAGGGTGTGTAGAAAAGGGAACCCTCCTACACTGTTAGTGGGAATGTAAATTGGGGCAACCACTTTGGAGAACAGTATCAGTTCAGTTCAGTTTTGTCACTCAGTCGTGTCTGACTCTTTGTGACCCCATGAATCACAGCACGCCAGGCCTCCCTGTCCATCACCAACTCCCAGAGTTCACTCAGACTCACGTCCATCGAGTCAGTGATGCCATCCAGCCATCTCATCCTTTGTCGTCCCCTTCTCCTCCTGCCCTCAATCTCTCCCAGCATCAGAGTCTTTTCCAATGAGTCAACTCTTTCATGAGGTGGCCAAAGTACTGAAGTTTCAGCTTTAGCATCATTCCTTCCAGAGAAATCCCAGGGCTGATCTCCTTCAGAATAGACTGGTTGGATCTCCTTGCAGTCCAAGGGACTCTCAAGAGTCTTCTCCAACACCACAGTTCAAAAGCATCAATTCTTCGGTTCTCAGCCTTCTTCACAGTCCAACTCTCACATCCATACATGACCACTGGAAAAACCATAGCCTTGACTAGACAGACCTTAGTCGGCAAAGTAATGTCTCTGCTTTTGAATATATTATCTAGGTTGGTCATAACTTTTCTTCCAAGGATTAAGCATCTTTTAATTTCATGGCTGCAGTCACCATCTTCAGTGATTTTGGAGCCCCTCCAAAATAAAGTCTGACACTGTTTCCACTGTTTCCCCATCTATTTCCCATGAAGTGATGGGATTGGATGCCATGATCTTCGTTTTCTGAATGTTGAGATTTAAGCCAACTTTTTCACTCTCCACTTTCACTTTGATCAAGAGGCTTTTTAGTTCCTCTTCACTTTCTGCCATAAGGGTGGTGGTCATCTGCATATCTGAGGTTTTTGTTATTTCTCCCGGCAATCTTGATTCCAGCTTGTGTTTCTTCCAGTCCAGCGTTTCTCATGATGTATTCTGCATATAAGTTAAATAAGCAGGGTTACAATATACAGCCTTGACGTACTCCATTTCCTATCTGGGACCAGTCTGTTGTTCCATGTCCAGTTCTAACTGTTGCTTCCTGACCTGCATACAGATCAGAGGCGCCTCAAAATACTAAAAATAGAACTGTCATATAACCTAGCAATTCTACTCCTGGGTATGTATGTAAAAACAAAAACAAAAACACCACTGATTCAAAATGATCCACATACCTTGGTGTTCACTCCAGCATCATTTATAATTACCAAGATACAGAAGCAACCCAGGTGTCCATTAACCAATGAATGGCTAAAGAAAGTGTGGTATATAGGTAATGGAATACTGTCAGACAAACAGATATTGCTTAATGGTGTCCAGTTGTTTGCAACCCCATAGACTGTATAGCTTGTCAGTTTCCTCTGTCCATGGGAGTCTCCAGGCAAGAATATTGGAGTGGGTAGCCATTGCCTTCTCCAGGGGATCTTTCCAACCTAGGGATCAAACCCAGGTCTTCTGCATTGCAGGCAAATTCTTTACTATCTGAGCTACCGGGGAAGCCCAATGGAATACTACTCTACCATAAAACTCAGTCCACCTAATTACACAGTCACTCTTCAGCTCATTCTTTCACATAGATTTTTATCATCAAAAAGCAAATATATAATTTTTTTTGAAATAAGAATTTTGTTTCATTCCTTTTTATGGTAGAATAGTATTCCGTTAAAAATGAATGAAACAAAATTCTTGTTTAGAAAAAAAAGAGTTTATATATTTGCTTTTGATTGCTCAAAATCTGTGTGATAGAATGAGCTGAAAAGTGACTGTGTAATTAGGTGCAATAAGTTAGTAGACATTTGGGAATGACAAAGCATTTGAAGCAGTAAGTTAGTGAAACTCCTATTTTCTTGTAAATTATTTCAAAGAAACAGTATTAATGCAATGTCTGAAATGAACAAAACAAATAGCATTATAAGGTTTCTAAGTAGTCTCATCCAGGTTTAAATTTGGTTTTAACAACAATCTCTATATTTTAAAACAATACAAGAAGATTGTATATCTGGACATGATCATCAGAAAGTTTTCCAGCAGTAATTACTTTTTTCTTTGTAAAGCTGAATAGCATCAAAATTATGAAATCAGCATGTGTCCTCATATGTAATTATTATAAGCTTTAATATATACTCTTACATATCTTAGTAGCATCATTTGCAAAAAAAGAAATTTAGTTTGACAAAAATTTAGACAATTTTACAAAGGTTTTGATTACATTATCACAATAGCTTTAGCTAAATCGTAAAGAACCTAGAAATACAGCTTGGCTTAGAAAGCATATTTTAGGCACCTAAGAAGCAGGAAAATGTGAGATTTATGATTTTAATTAAAATGGATGGAAACATAGTTTTACTTACAAAGCTTTTCAGTGATTTTTTTTTCCAGTATGAATTTTTCCAAGAGTCTTAAAACCTTATTTTTATAGTCCTTACATTGTAGTTAATAAACTCCATTGCTAGTACCCAAACTAGTTTTGTGAAGCAGTTTGACTTTCCTTTATAAAGAATAAATAAGATCATATGAAAGATTTTAGACATTTGGTATAATATTGCTGGACTCTGGTATGAATATACCTCAATTTGAAAATATCTCTGTCATTTTCATCTTTGTAATTTGCTGTTTCTTAATCACTGTGAAATATTTCTATATATCTGTTACAGTGTACAATCTAGAATACCATTAGACCAGGAGATTTTGTAGAAGGAATAATAGCTTTGGAAAGATCACTTTCCCTTCTAGCAGGACCCAGCAATGTGTGTGTGTATTTTTATTTGTGTATTTCTGGCCATGCTGGGTGTTCATTGCGGCAAGGGCTTTTCTCTAGTTGTGCTGAGTGGGGGCTACTCTCCAGTTGCAGTGTGTGGGCTTCTCATTGTTGTGGATCATGGGCTCTAGGCACACAGGTTCAATAGTTGTAACACACGGGATTAATTGCTTCAAGACAGGTGGATTCTTTACCACTGAGTCACCAGGGAAGCTCCCCAGTAATGTATTGATGGATATTTTATCTTGTAGTTTGCAAGTTTAATTGGCCTAATCCAAAATACAATATCCAGGACAAAAATATGCATTTTACTAAGCATTTACATTAATTTCAAAATAAGACAATGCCCCTTCAAATATTTTAGGATAACAAAATCAATAGAAATATTGGCACTATCATTTTATCATAGCATCTTATTAGAAAGCTTTGTAGATGTTCTCAGCATATCAGTTTTTTAGATGAGATATTCTGGGTTAATACCAATGTCCTATTGCCTGAAGCCTGGCTTGCATTTCACCAGTACCAATATCACTACTGACAAGTCAAGTTGCTTTGAACTGACAGTCATCAGAGGGACAAGATATAAACCTCATGTTATAGTCATTAACCTGAATCACACTGGCTTTCCAAATCTGTGTTTAATTACGTAAATTTGATAGCTTGAAATCAACCATTGTGGGAGTTTTTGCACCATGGAAATCAGCAAATACCATAAATGAAGGCTTTTTTAAAAAATGTAAGATAACTGATTATTAAACATTTGCCACTATGCCATGGCCTATTCACACCAAGGAGAAATGAAAGTTTTCCATTTCTGGAAGGACAGGTCTTCAGATAGTTTGATTAATTAAGTTTTCATTAATTCAGGATGTACATAGCAGGAGGGGATAGCAGGATGTTGTCTGTGAGTGTATCAATGCCCCACTAACAATTAGAGTCAACCTTATGGAAGAATCAAGTGGTAACAAAATGTCATGCAGGAGACAAGCCACCATTCATTCAATGAGGTTGTGTCTTGTTGAGAAATTTCCCAAATCACGATAGCTCCAGAAACCTGCATGGAACTTGAAGAAATTGCTGTGAGTTCTGAAGTTATCAGTTCCTGGCTATGGGACTTTGGGAAGGTTTTGTGCTATGTGCAATACTCTTTCCCAATCAGCAAAATGTAAATGAGAGTGACTCCTCACTTAATACATTCTTTTAAAGATGGAGTGGTACTTATACCAGGAGAGTTTCAAAGTACTGTCAACTGCAAATCAGCGCTGACTGTGGGCACTTGCCATCTAACTCTGTGTGTGTGTGTCTGTCTGTGTTAGTCATTCAGTCGTGTCTGTGTCTATCCATGTAATTCTCCAGGCAAGAAAACTGGAGTGGGTCACCATTCCCTTCTTCAGGAGATCTTCCTGTCCCAGGGATCAAACCTTAGTCTCCTGCATTGCATCAGGGTTCTTTACCATCTGAACCACCAGGGAAGCCTGCCATCTACCTCTACAAGAATTAAATGTGTTGCTGCAGCTTCTGATTTTCAACACTTCCTGAAAAGAGTCAAGGTGAAGAGCAGAAATGAGGTACTCTGTGCTCAGGACAAAACTGGCAAGACAGGTCTTCAGATAGTTTGATATTTTCAGGAGCTGATTTTATAAGCCCAACTCTTGTATCTTCATGTCTAGAAAAGCACTGAAATCCTTCACAGTGAATCTTCTCCTTGTGACTAGCAGTGCCCTTCTGCAAAAATATGTGCTTGATCACATCCATTCCTCCTTCACCAAAATCTCATATATACTGACCTTCCCTCCTGCCTCTTTGGAGCAGTTTCTCATAGTTGTCTGAGATGCTATCTCCCGCTATAGTCCTCATTTGCTGCAAGTAAAACTTGACTCACAACTCTCACATTGTGTGTATAAGTCAATAGTTTCTACTCTGTAAATGTTAGTTGCTTTTATCAGGCTGTTTTTAGTTACTTCAAGTTTATCTTTCTTCCTTTTTTTTAAACTTTAATAATTGCACTTACCTGGTTTTCTCATTTCTGATAATCTCCCCAAGTCCTCAAGGTTAACCTTCATATCTGTGATATTTATTTCCACTTTTCTGAGTTTTCATGTCAACTGCTCAAATGGGTCATATTCTTGTGGAGATGAAATCTGGAGAACTCTAATGAGACCAGAGTAATTCAAAAGGACACACTACGTTTTATTAGAAATGAAAAAGATAGTAATAGTTCTTCCACTGGGATTATCTCATTCCCCTCCCTTTCATTTTGATATATTTGAGTTTTGCTCTTTTTTGTGTAAATGAAATATGACTATGCTAAACAGGGGCACATATAATCATAATTTTGAAAAAGTATTTATATTTTAAAGATTTTTTACAATATTTATGAAACATTATAACTGTTAAATATGATTAAATATGGATGTGAGGTTTCATTATCATCAGAATGGTGCCTGGGTTAAAGCATAATGAGAAAGTGTGATGCTAAAGACAGCTGCATCAAATGGGCTTTAAAGAAAGTTCCTCTTCCTTAATGTCATTAAATTTAAATTGTTTCTGTTTTACTTTGTCCATTTTGATGGTAAATTTTTAACGTCTAGATGTTCAGTTTCATAAAGCTTCTTTACATGTCTGTGTGGTATCAATGGGCTTCCCTGGTGGCTCAGACGGTAAAGAATCTCCTTAATCTGACTATATCCTGCTTTTGCTTAGTTTTTAATCTGTTACTGTATTTAGCCTATTATTTCTTTTCATAAAAATAAGCAGTGGGTTTTTATGGAGGCAGATGAATTTGAGGTGGGCTGCAGGTTGGGAGCAGAAGTACTTGAATGCAAAGGCCCTGTGATACCACAGTCCTTAACTCTGCCAAAACAAGCAGTATCAGGAAAATCTGGGACTTCTATTTTCACATCTCTAAGTAAAATCTAGCTAAAGGGAAGTTTTTGCCATTGCTCAGTGCTGAGCAAATTTTCAACACAAATTATTTCTCATACCAGCTCACACAAATAAAGATAATAAAATCAAGCTTCAATACTTAATGCCTTCAAATACATTTCAAGTACCATATTCTTTCCCATCCTTCAAAACACACACATCAAGCAGGAATGCCCCAAAGCTGTCTTCACTAAAGCTCTGGCAAGGACAGGTAAGGCACCATGAACAGAGATCGTGCTTTCAGCCCCAACATCTATACCTCAGAGCAGGTCTCTGCTGAGCAGGATGGACTGTAGGATGTAATGCATTTGCTGTGTTTTCTCATTATTGGAATTGGCGTGTGAAGGGCAGAAGATAATGTATACAGTGAATTGGAAGCAGTGTCTCAGGTTCTATACCCCAGTGAATGACCTCACAGTTTACCTGAACTGTGTTCAGGTTGGGGAATCATGTGAATCCTCCCAGGTCACTAGATTTCATATTACCACACCAGGAACAACAGTTATAGGGAAAAAAAAAAGATCCATGTTTAGTAGGAATGGGGAAGAGTATTCCTATGATTCACAAAAACCAAGCAAACTAACTTTCATAATAAGATGATTATACAAAGAATAAAATAAAAAAAAAAACACCTGTCTTATCACAAAGCTTATATACTGAATAACTCAGAAGAAAGCATTCTAATCATTTAAACTTCCTGCATCAATAACTTTCTCAATCAAAATGATAAGAAGGGATCAGTCTAATCTCTTAATGGAAAATAATTTATTTTGAAATAGTTTAAATATTTCTAATTTTTCTTTATATGCCAGGATTCAATATTTTGAGAAGCAGTACCAAACTGGAATTAATTGAAGTCATTGCTATTTTAACTTTAAATATCTATATATTCAATGGGTTTTAAAAATTCTAAAATATTGATCTCCAGCCACTGTGGGTATAACTTATTGTTTAAAGTTTTGAAAATGGAATTAATGGCAATTATACATTCAGTATCTATTGATGAAAACATTGTTCATTGTTCAGTTGCTAAGTCGTGTCTGACTCTTTGCGACCCCATGGACTGCAGCACACCAGGCTTCCCTGTTCTTCACTATCTCCCAGAGTTTGCTCAAACTCATGGCCATTGAGTCGGTGATGCCATCCAACCATCTCATTCTCTGTCACACCCTTTGACTTCTGCCTTCAATCTTTCCCAGCAGCAGAGTCTTTGCCAGTGAATTAGCTCTATGCATCAGGTGGCCAAAGTATTGGAGTTTCAGCTTCAGCATCATTCCTTCCAGTGAATATTCAGGGATAATTTCCTTTAGGATTTACAGGGTTGATCTCCTTGCAGTCCAAGGGACCCTCAAGAGTCTTCTCTAGCACCACAATTTGAAAGTATCAGTTTTTCTCCAAAATCAAAAGAAAATATGCATGTACCAAACGTAATAATGACTTCAATATATCTTTCTACTTCCTCTGCATTTTATATAGCCAGTATTTTTGAAAACTAAAATTGTATCTGTATAGAGAACTGTGTCTGAGGGTGTTCTTGGATCACTTCTAATTACTTGGCAATGCCTCAGGCACTCATGGCCCAGTTATGTTAACAAACATGATAAAATGAGCCCTATAAAACTGAAAACTGTTGAAATGATGGGAGAATATGTAAATATAAGAGACTTGAAATATTTGACAGTCACATTATTTTTTATCAATAGCACATTTTCTAATTTAATTTTGTGTATATTCCAGAGCTATGGGCCCCATATGAAAAATTGATTTATTTTGTTTTGTTGTTGATACATGGGAGCTATTTAGATTAAACTACTCATGATTTATAAAGAACCTAATTTATTTATAAATGGCATATAAATCATCTTCTCCCTTATTGACTCAAATTTAATTTTCTGAGTGCTGAATTCTTCTGTAGGATGTGAGGTATTCCTCAGGTGGTTGTGAAATATTTTTATTGATATAACACTTTTAAGATAAAAAAAAAAACTAGAAAGAATTTTTAAATAAACATTTCCATTATACTTTAGGAACCTGACAACTGACATCAGTTTTACACTCTGGCTTTTTTTTTTTTTTTTAAGTATCAGTTTACACTGCTATGCATGTAAGGATAACAAATCCTTAAATTGAGAATTTAATTAATTTTCACATTCAAGGTAAGTGTGAATTAACTATTAGGGTATGACATTCCTGGTATTATCTACACATATCAAAAGTATTATTTTCCACTGCATCTTCTCTTTGACATGTACATTTATACCTGACTTAAATACATTTGACACTAAAATAATCTCAAAATATTCACTGATTTGGAAAGATTTTATGAATTTGTTCTTGTTTTGTTAACTGTTGTCATATACTCTCAGTCATTGTTTTCAGAGTTCTTTGGAATTCAAGGTGAGCATTTTAGAGCTTTCAATTCAAGTCAGCCTGTCCTTTCTTACATAAATGGCAATCCCAAAATACTTGCCAGATGAATAACAAAATGAAAACATTCACAAAATCATAGACTCTTGGATTTCTTTCTGTTCACTATAAGAAACAGAACTTACAGAACTATTTCATATCAAAATAATACTTTAAATCATATACAACATTTATTCTGTAGCATACATAGTTAAATTTTACGTAGTTTTCGTCTCCTTCCAATGGCTTCATATTTTCTCATGTTTCTCTAATAAAATTATGAAATATTTTTTAATTTATGAATTTTAGATATATAACAAAGATTCAATATTCTTATAGATTATACTCCATTTAAAGTTATTACAAAATAAGGGCTGTCTTTCCTTCTGCTGTGCAACATATCCTTGTATCTTATTTATTTTATACAAAGTGGATTGTATCTCTTAATTCCATACAAATATCTTGCCTCTTCTCCTATTCTCTCTCCACTGGTAACCACTAGTTCATATTCTTTAACTGTGAGTCTATTTCTGGTCTATTATACATGTTTGGTTATCATTTAGATTCCACACGTAAGTGATAACATACAGTATTTGTCTTTCTCAGTCTGACTTATTCCACTGAGCATGATAACCTCTAGGTCCATCTACACTCTTGATAGTGGCAGAATTTCTTTTTTTATGGCTGAGTAATGTTCCATCATGTGTATATATGTCTGTTTGTGTGCATATCTTCTTTATCCATTCATATGTTGATGGACACTTAGGATTGCTTCCATATCTTGGCTATTGTCAATAGCATTGGTGTGAACATTGGGATGCATATATCTTTTCAAATTTGTGGGTTTCTTTTATATATATATATACATACATACATATACACA
This sequence comes from Ovis canadensis, assembly GCF_042477335.2. Lineage (NCBI taxonomy): Eukaryota > Metazoa > Chordata > Mammalia > Artiodactyla > Bovidae > Ovis > Ovis canadensis. The sequence continues at coordinate 110,562,208 of NC_091246.1, forward strand.
TACATACATACTCAAGAGTGGAATTGCTAGATCATTTAGTGGTTTTAGTTTTTTCAGGAATCTCCATATTTTTTTTTCCATTGTGACAGCAACTATTTACATTCCCACCAACTGCGTGGAGGGTTGCCTTCTTTCCACATCCTCACCAATGTTTGTGACTTATAATCTTATAATTATAGCCATTCTGAAGGTATAAGGTGATACTTCATTATGATTTTGATCTGCATGTCTGTGATGATTAGTAATATTGAGTTTTCTTCATGTGACTGTTGGTCATCTGTAATGTTGTTTGGAAAAATGTCTATTAGATCTTTAAAAATATTTTTTGTTCTTAGATATTGAGTTGTATGAGCTGTTTATATATTTTGAATATCAATCCCTTACTAGTCACATCATTTACAAATATTTTCTCTTGTTCAGTAGATGATCTCTTCCTTTTATCAATAGCTTCCTTTGCTGTGCAAAATCTTTTACATTTAACTTTGTACCATTAAAAAATGTTGCTTTTATTTCCTTTGTTAAGAGAGAGATAAAAAGAATATTACTATAATTTGTGTCAAAGAATGTTCTGCCTTTGTTCTCTAGGAATTTTATGATTTTGGATCTTATATTTAGACCTATAATTCATTTTGAGTTTATTTTTCTACATTGAGGAAATGTTCTAATCCCTTCCTATTACACATAGCTGTCCAGTTTTCCCAGCACCACTATTGAAGAGGTGATCATTTCTCCATTGTATATTCTATCCATTTTTGTCATAGATGAATTGATCTTAAGTGTATGGGTTTATTTCTGGGCTCTCTTTCCAGTTCCATTGATCTATATGTCTGTTTTTGTTTCAGTATCATGCTATTTTGATTACTGTAGCTTCATAATATACTGTGAAGTCTAGAGGAATATACATCAGCTTTTTTTTGTTTTACCGTCCAGTGCTTTGTCCTCTCAGAGTATTTTGCAGGTCCAACCCTTATCGAAGTGAGTCTTTTGTTGTAGTGAACTCATGATTTTTATTCTTCACCCACTCTATCTTTTGATTGGGTCATGATCTTTTTTTAATATAAATTTATTTATTTTAATTGGAAGTTAATTACTTTATAATTTTGTATTCGTTTTACCATACATCAACATGGTCATGGTCTTTTTAACCAACTTCTGGTTTCTGTTCCAGAAGTTTCCTCAGGTATAGAGTCCAATTCCATCTTTTCTGAATTTAAATTTTTATGCATGATATACATACATAGGTAAACTTAAAACAAGATAAGACATTTTAGTGAGATTGGTAATTATATTTTAATGAATGCATTTTACTCAGTGAATATATCACTGTTTAATTATTTTGATAAATTTTTTCATTCCTTTCCTAGTATATTTTATATCTTAATTCTTACCAGTCTCTTGGAGGGAATCTATATTAAAATATACCTAAATTTAAAAAAAATTATATTTTGAATACTACTACTGTAAAGTAATTAGAATCAATTATAAAAACAAAAATATCAACTGAGCTACTGAAGTACATTTCCAAGGTGTTGATTTATTTAGTATAAATTTGTGATGTTCACATTAATTTTCAGTGACAACATGTACATTCATTTGCTTCTGATGACTTGCTTGACAGTTGTATTTTAGTTGTTTTTCACCAGATATGTCATCAACTTTAGGTAGTGACATCATTAATATAAACATAAAAATTTTTTTTGATTGAAAGAAAACAGAAAGGAGGACAAATTATCTATCACATAAAATTAAGAAGACTACAGTTTTTATAGTTTCAATATTAGCAGTAGGCACTTTAACCATGGCTTCAGTTGGTATGTGTGGTCTTGTTAATTTGGGCATTGACTATTCAAAATCTGTTAATCATTCTTAAAACATTGTCAGTAAACATTATAATCCTAATCATTTTTAATGTGTAATGTATTTTTTGATGAAAATTATAAAAGTATTTTCATCTGCTGAGTAGAGTAATTAATGCAGAAGTTGATTCAGTGATATTCAATTAAAGATAAGTATTTGCTTTCAAAAGAGCATGGTGTTGTTTTATATAATACTATTTTCAGTCTAATATTTGAATGACTTAATAAACAAAATTATTATTGATTTAAAGAAACAACAAAATATATTACTATCGAAATTAGAAGCAAGAAAATTGTCTATCTTCATTAAGACTAACATATTTTTATTGTGAAATGTTAACTCACTCTACTGTAATTGCCTATAATTTTCCAAAGATATTTTAAATTTTTTTTTCAAAAAATATATGCAGAGAAGAAAAAGAAATAAAAGAAATCCAGATAGGAAAAAGAAGTAAAACTCTCACTGTTTGCAGATGGCATGATCCTCTACATAGAAAACCCTAAAGACACCACCAGAAAACTACTAGAGCTGAACATATGTATTATACATATATGTATAATATATGTACTGAATCACCAGAAAGTTGCAGGATATAAAATTAACACACAGAAATCCATTACATTCCTATACGTAAAAATGAGGAAACAAAAGAGAAATTAAGGAAACAATCTCATTCACCATTGCAACAAAAAGAATAAAATACTTAGGAATAAATCTACCTAAAGAAACAAAAGACCTATATATAGCAAACTAAAACACTGGTGAAAAAAATCAAAGAGAACACTAATAGATGGAGAAATATACCATGTTCATGGATGAGAAGAATCAATATAGTGAAAATGAGCATACTACCCAAAGCAATCTAGGGATTCAATGCAATCCCTATCAAGCTACCAATGGTACTTTTCAAATAACTAGAACAAATCATTTCACAATCTGTATGGAAATACAAAAAAAAAAAAAAAAACACCTCAAATAGGCAAAGCAATCTTGAGAAAGAAGAATGGAACTGGAGGAATCAACCTACCTGACTTCAGACTATACTACAAAGCTACAGTCATCAAGACAGTATGGTACTGGCACAAAGATAGAAATATAGATCAATGGAACAAAATAGAAAACCCAGAGATAAATCCATGCACCTATGGACATCTTATCTTTGACAAAGAAGTCAAGACTATAAAATGGAGAAAAGACAATCTCTTTAACAAATGGTGCTGGGAAAGCTGGTCAACCACTTGTAAAAGAATGAAACTAGAACACTTTCTCAGAGAAGGCAATGGCATCCCTCTCCAGTACTCTTGCCTGGAAAATCCCATGGACAGAGGAGCCTGGTAGGCTGCGGTCTATGGGGTAGCAAAGAGTCGGACATGACTGAGCAACTTCACTTTCACTTTTCACTTTCATGCATTGAAGAAGGAAATGGCAACCCACTCCAGTGTTCTTGCCTGGAGAAAGCCAGGGACGGGGGAGCCTGGTAGGCTGCCGTCTATGGGGTTGCACAAAGTTGGACATGATTGAAGTGACTTAGCAGCAGAATACTTTCTAATATCATACACAAGAATAAACTCCAAATGTATTAAATATTTAAATGTAAGACCAGAAACTAAAAAACTCCTAGAGGAAAGCAGAGGCAAAACACTCTTATAAAACTAGAGGAAAACAGAGGCAAAACACTCTCTGACATAAATCACACCAGGATCTTCTATGGCCCACCTCCCAGGGTAATGGAAATAAAAGCAAAAATAAACAAATGGGACCTAATCAAACTTAAAAGCTTTTGCACAACGAAGGAAACTATAAGCAAAGTGAAAAGACAGCCTTCAGATGGGAGAAAATAATAGCAAATGGAGCAACTAAAAAGAATTAATCTCAAAATATACAAGCAACACCATGGAGCTCAATTCCAGAAAAATAAATGACCCAAACAAAAACAGGCCAAAGAGCTAAACAGACATTTGCAAATCAAAACCACAATGAGGTACCATCTCTGATAGCTGATCAGAATGACTGCTATCAAAAAGTCTAAAAACAATAAATGCTGGAGAGGGTATGGAGAAAAGGCAACCCTCTTACACTGTTGGTGGGAATGCAAACTAGTACAGCCACATGGAGAACAGTATGGAGATTCCTTAAAAATTGGAAATAGAACTGCCATATGACCCAGCAATCCCATTTCTGGGAAATACACAGCTAGGAAACCAGAAATGAAAGAGACACATGTACCCCAATGATCATCACAACACTGTTTATAATAGCTAGGACATGGAGGAAACCTAGATGTCCATCAGCAGACAAATGGATAAGAAAGCTATGGTACATATAGGCAATGGAATATTCAGTTCAGTTCAATTCAGTCACTAACTCGTATCTGACTCTTTGCTACCCCATGAACAGCAGCACACCATGCCTCCCTGTCCATCACCAACTCCTGGGGTTTACCCAAACCCATATCCATTGAGTTGGTGATGCCATTCAACCATCTCATTCTCCTTTGTCCCCTTCTCCTCATGCCCTCAATCTTTCCCAACTTTGGGGTCTTTTCCAATGAGTCAACTCTTCGCATCAGGTGGCCAAAGTACTGGAGTTTCAGCTTTGAAATCAGTCCTTCCAATGAACACCCAGGACTGATCTTCTTTAGGATGGACTTGTTGAATCTCCTTGCAGTCCAAAGGACTCTCAAGAGTCTTCTCCAACACCACAGCTCAAAAGCATCAATTCTTCAGCTCTCAGCTTTCTTTATAGCCCAACTCTCGTATCCATGTATGACTACTGGAAAAACCATGGTATTGACTACATGGACCTTTGTTGGCAAAGTAATGTCTCTGCTTTTGAATATGCTATCTAGGTTGGTCATAGCTTTCCTTCCAAGAAGTGTTTTTTAATTTCATGGCTGCAATTATCTGTGGTGATTTTGGAGCCCCCCAAAATAAAGTCTGACACTGTTTCCACTTTCCCCACCTATTTCCCATGAAGTGATGGGACCAGATGCCATGATCTTTGTTTTCTGAATGTTGAGCTTTAAGCCAACTTTTTCACTCTCCACTTTCACTTTCATCAAGAGGCTTTTTAGTTCCTTTTCACTTTCTGCCATAAGGGTGGTGTCATCTGCATATCTGAAGTTATTGACATTTCTCTGGGCAATCTTGATTCCAGCTTGTGCTTCTTCCAGCCCTGCGTTTCTCAGGATGTATTCTGCAGCCTCGACATAATCCTTTCCCTATTTGGAACCAGTATATTGTTCCATGTGCAGTTCTAACTGTTGATTCCTGACCTGCATACAGGTTTCTCAAGGGCCAGGTAAGGTGGTCTGGTATTCCCATCTCTTTCATAATTTTCCACAGTTTACTTTTATCCACACAGTCAAAGGCTTTGGCATAGTCAATAAATCAGAATTAGATGTTTTTCTGGAGCTCTCTTGTTTTCTCGATGGTCCACTGAACGTTGGCAATTTGATCTCTGGCTCATCTGCCTTTTCTAAAACCAGCTTGAACATTAATCAGATATTAAAAAGAACACATTTGAATCAGTTCTAATGATGTGGATGAACTGGAGCCTTTTACACAGAGTGAAGTAAGTCAGAAAGAAATACACCAATATAGTATATTAACATATATATATGCATTTTAGAAACATAATAATGGTGACCCTATATGCGAGACAGCAAAAGAGACACAGATGTAAAGAACCGACTTTTGGACTCTGTTGGGGAAGGCAAGAATTGCATGATTTGAGAGAACAGCATTGAAATATGTATATTACCATATGTGAATTAGATTGCCAGTCCAGGTCTGATGTATGAGACAAGTTGCTCAGGCCTGATGCACTGGGATGACCTGATGGATGGAATGGGGAAGGAGTTGGGAGGGGGGTTCAGGATGGGGAACATATATGCAGCCATGGCTGATTCATGTCAATGTATGCAAAAACCAGTACAATATTATAAAGTAATTAGCCTCTACATAAAATAAATAAAATTTTAATATATGCAATAAATTAAAGTTAGTTTCCCTATATGGCATATGAACAACTATACACAACACTCTTTATCTTTTCTTAATAATACACATAAATAAGTGAAAATAGATACCTGCCATACTTCATTTTCATTCTAGTATGAAGCGTAATTTGATTGTTTCTTTGAATAGCTTCTTTCTTTGGAGACTGTTCATTAGAGAAGATGAACATTTTTATTTTATATTGGAGTATAATTGACTTAAAATGTACATTTTAATCAGTTGTACTTCAAAGTGATTTAGTTATACAGAAACATGTATCTATACTTTTTCAGATTTTTTTCCCATATGGGTTATTATGAAGTACTGAGTAGAGCTCTCTGTGCTATACATTGGTGATAAGTTTATATATAGTAGTGTATATGTGTTAATTCCAAACTCTTAGTTTATCCCTGCATTGCTTGGCAAGCATCACTTTCTTTTCTGTCTCCAAGTCTGTTTTATATATAAGTTCATTTGTATGATTTTTCTAAGGTATCACATATAAGTGATATATGACATTTGTCTTTGTCCAAATCACCTCACTAGTATGATAATCTCTGAGTCCATCCATATTGCCTCAAATGACATTATTTCATAATTTGTTATGGCTGAATAATGTTCCATTGTATATATGTACCACATCTTCTTTATCCATTAATCTGTTGATGAACATTTAGGTTGTTTCCACATCCTGGCTATTGTAAGTAGTGCTTACGTGAACACTGGGGTGTAAGTATCTTTTCAAATTATAGTTTTGTCCAGATATATGCCCAGGAGTAAAATTGCTGGATAATACAGTAACTATTTTTAGTTTTCTAAGGAACATTTATACTGTTCACCTTAATGGCTGTACCAATTTACATTCCCACTGAAAATGTATGACCATTCCCTTTTCTCCACACCCTATCTAGTATTTATTATTTGTAGACATTTTTTGATGATAGCCATTCCAAGTTGATACCTTTGTGAGGTGATACCTCTTTATAGTTTTTATTTGCATTTCTCTGATAAATAGTAATAATTTTCCACATGCTTTGTGACCATCTGTATGTCCTTGTTGCAGAAATTTCTCTTTAGATTTTCTACCCATTTTTTCTCAGTTGTTTGTTTGTTTGTTTGTTTTTTTAATTGAGCTGCAGGTGCTGTTTCTATATTTTGGAAATTAAGTCCTTGTCACTCACATTGTTTGCCAATATTTTACCCCATTCTATGAGTTTTCTTTCTTCTTTTTTTTTTTTTATAGTTTCCTTTGCTGTACAAAAACCTTTAAAACTTAATTAGATCACATTTCTTTATTTTTCATTACTCTAGGAGGTGAATCCAAAAAGCTATTGCTGTGATTTATGTCAGAGATTGTTCTTCCTATGTTTTCCTCCAGGAATTTTATAGTATCTGGTCTTACATCTAGGTCTTAAATAATTTTGAGATTTCTTTTTTTTAATGGTGTTAGAGAATATTCCACTTTCGTTCTTTTATGTGTGGCTGCCCAGTTTTTCCAGCACCACTTATTGAAGTGACTCCCTTTTCTTCATTGTATATTCTTGCCTGCTTTGTCATAGATTAAGTGACAATAGGTGTGTGGGTTTATTTCTGCACTTTCTATTCTGTCCCATTGATCTACAAGTCTTTCTTTTTTGTCAGTACTATACTGTTTTGATTACTATAGCTTTATAGCATAGTGCAAAGTTAGGGAATCTGCTTTCTCTAGCTCTGTTTTCCTTTCTCAAGGTTATTTTGGCTATTTGGGTCTTTCTTTGTTTCCATACAAATTTTAAGGTTTTCTTTTTAGATTTAAGTCTTAGCTCAGTTGATAAAGAATCTGCATGTAATGCAGGAGACCCTCGTTTGATTCCTGGGTTGGGCAAATCCACTGGAGAAGGGATAGTCTACCCACTCCAGTATTCTTATTCTTCTCTTGTGGCTCAACTGGTAAAGAATCCACCTGCAATGTGGGAGACCTGGGTTTGGTCCCTGGATTGGAAAGATCCCCTGGAGAAGTGAAAGGCTACCAACTCCAGTATTATGGCCTAGAGAATTCCATGGAGTGTATAGTTCATGGGGTCACAAAGAGTTGGACATGACTGAGTGATTTTCACTTTCACATTTCACTTAAAAAAAATGCCGTTGGTAATTTGATAGGGGTTGCATTGACTCTTTAGATTATGCTGGTTAGTATAGTCATTTTGACACTTGATTCATTCAGTCCAAGAACATGGTATATCTTTCCATCTGTGTCATCTTTGAATTCTTTCATCAACTTCTTATAGTTTTTGGAGTACAGGTCTTTGCCCCCTCAGGTAGATTTATTCCTTGGTATTTTATTCTTTTTGTTGTGATGATAAATGGAATTGTTTCCTTAATTTCTGTTTCTAATCTTTCATTGTTAGTGTATAGAAATGTGACACATTTTTGTGCTAATTTTGTATGCTTCAACTTTACCAAGTTCATTGATGAGCTCTAGTAGCATCTTTCCAGTGTTCTTACCTGGAGAATCCCATGGACTGAGGAGCCTAGTGGGCCGCAGTCCATGGGGTCACAAGGATACGAATGAAGAACTAGGCAGGCAGGCAGTAGCATCTTTAGGATTTTTTGCATATTTCAATAATATCATCTCATCTGCAAACAGTGATAATTTTACTTACTTTCCAATTTGAGTTCCTTTTATTTCTTCTTTCTTCTCTGATTGTCATGGCTAAGACTTTCAAAACTATGTTAAATAAAGGTGGTAAAAGTGAATACCCATGACTTAACCCTGATTATAGAAAAAACACTTTGAATTTTTCACCATTATGACACTAGTTGTGTGTCTGTCATATGTAGCCTTTATTATATTGAGGTATGTTTCTTTCTGCCCCATTTTTAGAGTGTTTTTATGATAAATCAGTGTTCAGTCTTTTCAGAAACCTTTTCTGCAACAATCATATGCTTTCTATGCTTTAAGTTGTTTTTGTGATATATCACACTGATTTGTGAATATTGAAACATTCTCATGTCCCTGGGATAAATCCCACTTGATAAGGAATGGTTCTTTTAATGTGTTGTTGGATTTTGTTTGCTAGCATTTGCTGAAAATTTTTACATCTATGCTCATCAGTGATATTGGTCTGTAATGTTCTTCTTTTGTCTACTGCTGGTAAAGGCAAATATATACTGAAGGTAGGAAATCATCCACACACAACTATGACTATGTAATCAACATTCATGTGAAGAAGAGAGTGTAAATGCAGGCTATTTGAAATGAATTTGAAATTAAGAGACCAGTAGCTTAGAACAATCACACACACACACATACACGCACACAAAGAAATCCAAATACAACAGAAGTGTAGTGATCAAATGACAAGAAAAGAAAATGAAAGAGAAATAAGAAAACATTCAAAACAATTTCAAAACAATTAACAAATGACAATAAGAATAGACATGTTCATAAGTACTTTGCATGTAAATGGATTAAATGCATTAATCGAAAAATACCCAGAGACAAATGAAAATGTAAACATCATGATCCAAAACCTATGGTACACAGCAAAAGCAGTTCTAAGAGGGAATATTATAGCAATACAATCTTACCTCATAAGACAAGAAAATACCAAATAAATCAAGTAACCTTACATACAAAGAAACTAGTGAAAGTAAAACAAACAAAACCCAAAGTTACCAGACAGAAAGAAATCATAAAAATGAGAACAGAAATAAATGAGATAGATAGAAACAAAGAAAACAATAGAAAATATCAATGGAACTAAAAGCTGGTTCTTTGTAAAGAAAAACCAAATTGATTAATCTTTAGCCAGACTCATCTAGAAAAAAAGGGAAGAGGCCTCAAATGTATAGCATCAGCAGATGAATATATAAGAAAGTTGTGGTACATATACACAATGGAATATTACTCAAGTACAAAAAAAGAATGCATTTGAGTCAGTTCTAGTGAGGTGGATGAACCTGGAGCCTATTGTAAAGATTGAAATAAGTCAGAGAGACAAATACTATATAGACTTAAACTGAAGAAAGTAGGGAAAACCACTAGACCATTTAGGTATGACCTAAATCAAATCCCCTATGACTACACAGTGGAAGTGAGAAATAGATTTAAGGGACTAGATCTGATAGATAGAGTGCCTGATGAACTATGAATGTAGGTTTGTGACATTGTAGAGGAGACAGGGATCAAGATCACCCTCATGGAAAAGAAATTCAAAAAAGCAAAATGGCTATCTGGGGAGTCCTTATAAATAGCTGTGAAAAGAAGAAAAGTGAAAAGCAAAGGAGAAAAGGAAAGACATAAGCATCTGAAAGCAGAGTTCCAAAGAATAGCAAGGAGAGCTAAGAAAGCCTTCTTCAGCGATCAATGCTAAGAAATAGAAGAAAAGAACAGAATGGGAAAGACTAGAGATCTCTTCAAGAAAATTAGAGATACCAAAGGAACATTTCATGCAAGGATGGGCTCAATAAAGGACAGAAGTGGTATGGACCTAACAGAAGCAAAAGATTTTAAGAAGAGGTGGCAAGAATACACAGAAGAACTGTACAGAAATGATCACGACCAAGATAATCATGATGGTGTGATCACTCACCTAGAGCCAGACATCCTGGAATGTGAAGTCAAGTGGGTATTAGGTAGCATCACTATGAACAAAGCTAGTGGAGGTGATGGAATTCCAGATGAACTATTTCAAATCCTGAAAGATGATGCTGTGAAAGTGTTGCACTCAATATGCCAGCACATTTGGAAAACTCAGCAGTGGCCACAGGATTAGAAAAGGTCAGTTTTCATTCCAATGCCAAAGAAAGGCAATGCCAAAGAATGCTCAAACAACTGCACAATTGTACTCATCTGACACTTGGATGGAGGAGCCTGGAAGGCTGCAGTCCATGGGATTGCTGAGGGTCAGACTCGACTAAGCGACTTCACTTTCACTATTCATTTTCATGCATTGGAGAAGGGAATGGCAACCCACTTCAGTGTTCTTCCCTGGAGAATCCCAGGGATGGGGGAGCCTGGTGGGCTGCCATCTCTGGGGTCACAGAGTCGGACACGACTGAAGCAACTTAGCAGCAGCAGCAGCAGCAGCAGCAGCAGCAGCAGCAGCAGCAGCAGCACACACTAGTAAAGTAATGCTTAAATTCTCCAAGCCAGACTTCAGCAATACATGACTGTGAACTCCTTATGTTCAAGCTGGTTTTAGAAAAGGCAGAGGAACCAGAGATCAAATTGCCAACATCTGCTGGATCATGGTAAAAGCAAGAGAGTTCCAAAAAAACATATATTTCTGCTTTACTGACTATGCCAAAGTCTTTGACTGTGTGGATCACAATAAACTGTGGAAAATTCTGAAAGAGATGGGAGTACCACACCACCTGCCTGCCTCTTGAGAAACCTATATTCAGGTCAGGAAGCAACAGTTAGAACTGGACATGGAACAACAGACTGGTTCCAAATAGGAAAAGAAGTATGTCAAGGCTGTATATTGTCATCCTGCTTATTTAACTTCTATGCAGAGTACATCATGAGAAACCCAGGGCTGGAAGGAGCACAAGCTGGAATCAAGATTGCCAGTAGAGAAATGTCAATAACATCAGATATGCAGATGACACCACCCTTATGGCAGAAAGTGAAGAGGAACTAAAACGCCTCTTGATGAAAGTGAAAGTAGAGAGTGAAAAAGTTGGCTTAAAGCTCAACATTCAGAAAACTAAGATAATGGCATCTGGTCCCATCACTTCATGGGAAATAGATGGGGAAACTGGAAACAGTGTCAGACTTTATTTTTGGGAGCTTGAAAATCACTGCAGATGAAAATCTGCAGCCATGAAATTAAAAGATAATTACTCCTTGTAAAAAAAGTTATGACCAACCTAGATAACATATTCAAAAGCAGAGACATTACTTTGCCAACAAAGGTCCATCTAGTCAAGGCTATGGTTTTTCCAGTGGTCCTGTATGGATGTGAGAGTTGGACTGTGAAGAAGGCTGAGTGCCAAAGAATTGATGCGTTTGAACTGTGGTGTTGGAGAAGACTCTTGAGAGTCCCTTGGACTGCAAGGAGATCCAACCAGGCCTTTCTAAGGGAGATTAGTCCTGGGTGTTCATTGGAAGGACTGACGCTGAAGCTGAAACTCCAGTACTTTGGCCACCTCATGCAGAGTTGACTCATTGGAAAAGACTCTGATGCTGGGAGGGATTGGGGGCAGGAGGTGAAGGGGACGACCGAAGATGAGATGGCTGGATGGCATCACCGACTCAATGGACATGAGTTTGAGTGAACTCCAGGAGTTGGTGATGGACAGGGAGGCCTGGTGTGCTGCGATTCATGGGGTCGCAAAGAGTTGGACATGACTGGGTGACTGAACTGAACTGCACTGAATGCATATATATGTTATTTATAAAGACAGTACTGATGATACTACATGCAGGGCAGCAAAGGAGACAGATGTAAAGAACATATCTTCGGACTCACTGGAAGAAGGTGAGAGTGGGATGATTTAAGAGAATATCACTGAAACATGGAACAAGTATTAATTGCTCTGCTGTTACTGCTATGTCACTTCAGTAGTGTCCAACTCTGTGTGACCCCAAAGGCAGCAGCCCACCGGGTTCTCTCATCCCTGGGATTCTTCAGGCAAGAACAATGGAGTGGGTTGCCATTTCCTTCTCCAATGCACGAAAGTGAAAAGTGAAACTGAAGTCACTCAGTCGTGACCGACTCCTAGCGACCCCATGGACTTCAACCCACCAGACTCCTCTGTCCATGGAATTTGCCAGGCAAGAGTACTGGAGTGGGTTGCCATTGACTTCTCCAATTAATTGCTCAATCATGTCCAACTCTTTGCAACTCCATGGACTGTAGCCCACGAGGCTCCTCTGTCCCTGGAATTCTCCAGGCAAGAATTCTAGATTGGGCTGTCATTCCCTTCTCCAGGGGATCTTCCTGATCCAGGAATTGAACCCAGGTCTCCCCTATTGCAGGCAGATTCTTTACAGTCTGTGCCACCAGGGAAGCCCTGAAACATATATTACCATATGGAAAATCGATGGCCAGTGCACTTAGATGCACAGAGGGCGCCCAAAGCAGTTCTCTGGGGCTACCCAGAGGGATAGGGTGGAAAGGGAGGTCAGAGCATGGTTCAGGATGTAGGGGACACATGAATACCTGTGGTCAATTCATGTTGATGTATGGCAAAAACCATCACAATACTGTAAAGTAATTATCCTTAAAATAAATACATTTAAAAGAAATGAAAAAGGAGAAGTTACAACTGACCCCATAGAAATACAAAGGGTCATAAGAGACTACTACAAACAATTATGTGCTAATAAAATAGTCAATCTTTAATAAATGAAAAAATTCTTAGCAGGCTGCAATCTCCCAAGACTGAACCAGGAAGAAATAGAAAATATGAACAGACAGTCACAAATGCTGAGATTGAAACTATCGTTAAAAATCTTTCAGCAAACAAAAGTCCACGACCAGGTGGCTTCACAGGCGAATTCTCTCAAACATTTAGAGAAGAGTTAACAATTATTCTTCTGAAGCTATTTAATAATTGCATAAAAATGAACATTCCCAAACTTATTCTATGAGGCCTCTATCACTGATACCAAAACCAAAGATTAAATGTTTAGTATGTGGGTATTTGAATATCTACTATTGATATTATCACTGTTTTGTTTATCAAAACATTAATATATTTATAATTTAACATTAATATATTTATAATTTAAAAAGTAATTTATATTTATAATTTTAAAATTAATATATTTATAATTTAAAAGAAATTAATTTTAAAGAATTTCATAATCTAAATGTTCTCTTAGGAATTTGGATTGTGAGTATAACAGCATGTTAATGAATTATGTCATCATTATGATTGTAAATCTGTAACTACAATTGTTACTTGGGTTCAACCCAGTGTTAATAGTGAGAAAATAAGTCACATTTCATTGTTTAATTTTTTCATTACTGGTGAGTGTCAAGGTTTTTGTCAGAAGTAATATAGAGTTGCTCTTACATTTTATGACACTTAGAAGAAATACAGAAGGTTAAAAATATCTCATAAACTAGGCAGATATCTGTTCCATTATTTCTAAACTCACCTTAAATTCATCTAAATCTGAAATCCTTTTTTCTACTATCTATATTTTACGCTATTCTATATATATATAGTTTTCTTATAATAATACAACTTATTATCTTATATACTACATAAAACAGTTATTTATTTTGTTTACTATTTATTAAGTATTTCTCTATAATGTAAGCTTCTTAGATAAAGGGGCTTTTCTTAACTTGTTAATGATCCTGGAACAATTTGAAATCTATGCAAAAAGAAAGGAATAATGCCCCATCCCTTGAATGAGATAGGAAAATTATGGATTATACCCCTAAATGAAAACCTAAAACTATAAAACTTCCCGAAGAAAAGAGAGAGAGAGAGAGAGAGAGAGAGAGAGAAATCTCTGGGACCTCCAGGTGGGCAAAATTTGTTATACTTTATAGAAAAAGTATTATATATGAAAGAAAAAAGCGATAGGTAAAACTTTATTGCAGCTTTTTTCACAAAGTATATAGCTGATAATGAATTTCTAACAAGAATATAGAAATTATAAACCTCAGTTTTAGTAAAATCACACTAAAATTAGGCATAAGCTTTTTGAGATATCATCAGAGAAGCACATGAAAGGTATTCACCTTTATTGGTAACCAGGGAAACAAATAAAAACAACAGTAAGATGCCATTACATAACATCACAATGGGATGTGAAGAAAATGACACACATCAAGGCCTGGTGGGGCTGCAGACAGCAGGAACTCATTGCCGGTGTAGGTTTAACATGGAACAGTCATTTGAGCAAAGACTTTGCAGTCTCCTAAAAGGAAACACACTCAGAGACTTGCAGCTGAAGGCAGAAGGACACAAAGAGCAAAATGAAAATGAAAATACCAATTTAGTTAGACTTGAAGCAACTGAAACTCAAATATTCCTGCTGGGAGAACATAGGAGTAAAACCACTTTGACAAGTTCCTGGCAGTATCTTCTCTCAGAGAACATATACAGATCCTAGAGCCCAGAAACTTCACTACCCGGCCTGTAACCAGTGGAAGAGTGAGATACTCATACAAGTGAAAAAGAACAGTCAGAAAATCTCTGTGTGTTATAGCTCCAAAGTATAAACTACCCAGATGTTCATCACACAGTGGTATCATAGCGCTTTCATAAAATTTGATTTTTTTTCAAAATTCATTGTCCATGATAAGTTCTCTTTACTGTATGTGCATTAAAGCTCATTTAAAAATTAAAACAAAACAAAACAAAAAAATGTTCATGTTATATATGATCAGGCTTCCCTGATGGCTCAGTGGCTAAAGAATCCACCTGCAATGCAGGAGACACAGAACATACAGGTTCAGTCACTGGATCAGAAAGATTCCCTGGAGAAGGAAAAGGCAACCCACTCCAAGAATTTGCCTGGGAAGTCCGATGGAAAGAGTTGCCTGGTAGGCTACAATCCATGGGGTTGCAAAGAGATGGACACAACTGAGCAACTAAGCACAGAACAGCACAGCACAGAACTTTATACAGGGCAAAAAAAGCCATAGCATCTTAAATATGAATAAACATAAACATTTGATCCAGAAATGTATGATCAGAGTGACCTGACGTATTGATTCCAATAAAATTTAAATTTATAGGCATATAAATACTTTTTGCATATGCCTAGATCAATTTTATTCACATTCACCCAAAACTGGAAAGTTCCAATGTCCTTCAATGGTCAGATGGATAAACTAAATTGTATGTTATAGGATGGTCTGCTACTTGGCAACACAAAGTAATAAAAAATGCTACTACAGTTAATAACATCGAAAATTGCAGAGTACTTTATGCTACTTTAATTGAACAAGACTCAGAAGGCAGTATAACAACTATTCCATTTAAAAGCCTTTGTTGTTGTTCAGTCACTAAGTCATGTCTGACTGTTTGCCACCCTGTGAATTGCAACATACCAGGCTTCCCAATGTCCTCCACTATCTCCTGGAGTTTGCTTAAAATCATATCCATTGAGTCAGTGATGCTACAGCCTTCATGGGAAAGCAAAACTACAGGGGCAGCAAACAAATAGCAGTTATCATAAGGCAGGTGGGTAATCACCTTTGAGCAGTAAATTACTATAATGGGTACCAACAGCTGAGAGAAGCCTGAGTTATAAATATATATTTGCCATCATCATGGTCGTGTCTCACTGTGTTATGTGTAATGTTTTCATTTTACCAAGGAGCGTGACATTCATCATTACAGCGTATGTCACTGAAAACTAAAGACAGCATTTTATTTCTTTAGGGACTTAAACATAATATTAGCTAACAATATCATATTAAAAAATTGCATATTAGTGTGGGACTATTTATGGGCTTCCCAGATGGCTCAGTGGTAAAGAATCTGCCTGCCAATGCAGAATTCCTGGGTTCAGTCCCTGGGTCAAGAAGATCCCCGGGAGAGGGAAATGGCTTACCACTCCAGTATTCTTGCCTGGGAAATCCCACGGACAGAGGAGCCTGGTGGGCTACAGTCCATGGGATGGGACTATTCTGTGATTTTTTTCTTTTCTCATAGAATGGCAAATCCTCACTACTGGACAGCAATTTACATGCATCCAATTTTGAATAAAGTTACATTTCACTCTGTTCTTGAAAGGCTATCACATAGAGGCCCCCTCTTTGACAAGGCTTCTGGTTTCCCTTAAGTCAGCACCAGAGAATGATCAGAGACAGAAGCAAAGGTCCATTTGTGGGTGTAGAGAATAAGCACTGTAGACCATTATGATATGACTTCAGTTACACACTGTCCAGCAGTGTTTTGAGAATTACTTTTTGAGAATTATTAGGCCATAATAAAGTTTCAAAAAGTAACTAGGGAAAAGCAAAACTGGTTAAAATTTGCAGCACAGGTGTAAGGTTGTTTTTTTTTTTTTCCTTTTTTAATAAAAATCTGTAAATGATCTTTTCTGATGGTTGTAGCAGAAAATTTAACTGACACTGTAAAGCTTGAGTATAAAAGATTTTGCTTGCCTAGGACTTTGGTTATCATAAATTTCATCATTAAACTTTTACCCGTAGAAAAAACTTCATATAAAACAGAATGCTAATATATCAGATTCAGGGGAAGGTACGCTATTTATTTGATTAGTTGTATTTGAACAGAAACTCCACAAGAGCACAAATCCAACAAAGAACAGTTACCTGAAAATGGAAGATGTGAAGCAGTTATTTGATTTTTATTTTTAGTGGGCCTGTTTATAATATGTAGAAATTTGGCAGGATATACTGAACTTTGATAAAAAATATATGTTAAATTTTGAAATATCAGTGGAATTATGAGGTTGCTGTACTTTATACAATTCATTTATTTCTAATTGAAGGATAATTGCTTTACAATATTGAGTTAGTTTCTGCCATACATCAACATGAATCAGCGCAGGTATACCTATGTCCCCTCCCTCATGAAACTCCCTCCTATATCCTATCGCATTCCACCCCTCTAGGCTGCAAAGAGCACCAGATATGAGCTCCCTGAGTCATACAGCGAATTCCCACTGGCTATCTATTTTACATACGGTAGTGTATATGGTTCCATGCTAATAGCAAATAAGTTTGTAAGCATTTTACCAATGTCTGTGTGTATTCAAAGGGGTGATATGCTGATAAGGAACTGGCTTTAGTAGTGACCTAAATGGGAAGGAAATCCCTAAAAGAGAGAATAAATGTGTACATACAGCTGATCACATTGCTATACAGCAGAAACTAACACAATGCTATAAAGCAAAGATTCATCAACAAAAAGGTTTTCTTAAAAAAAAAAAAAAAAGATAATTGCACAAAGTTCTCTGAGAGATGACAGTTTGTTTTTCTGTATTGTTGCTTCTCTAGGTATCCTGTAACTTGACTTTAAATAATAGGTATCCAGCTCAAACTCTTCACTCATTCTCACAGTAATGTGACTTGGCTGTATTATAAAATGTCTGATTTGAGAAATTAAGCTGAATATCATTACTGAGAGAACAAAAATTATAAACTAGTTGGAAGAAGCTCTCATTGACTGTTGCTGGAAACACAAAATGGTATAGGTACTGTGGAAGATAACGTGGCAGTTTCCACAAATCTACATAATCTTACTCTACAATTCAGTAACTGTGCCTCTTAGAGTTTACCTAACTGATCCAAGCTGTCTGAAGAGGCCTTACAAATAGCTGTGAAAAGAAGAGAAGTGAAAAGCAAAGAAGAAAAGGAAAGATATAAGCATCTGAATACAGAGTTCCAAAGAATAGCAAGAAGAGATAAGAAAGCCTTCCTCAGCAATCAATGCAAAGAAATAGAGGAAAACAACAGAATGGGAAAGCCTAGAGATCTCTTCATGAAAATTAGAGACACCAAGGGAACATTTCATGCAAAGATGGGCTTGATAAAGGAAAGAAATGGTATTGACCTAACAGAAGCAGAAGATATTAAGAAGAGGTGGCAAGAATACACAGAAGAACTGTACAAAAATGATCACAATGAAGATAATCACGATGGTGTGATCACTCACCTAAAGCCAGACATCCTGTTATGTGAAGTCAAGTGGGCCTTAAAAATCATCACTACAGACAAAGCTAGTGGAGGTGATGTAATTCCAGTTGAGCTATTTCAAATTCTGAAAGATGATGCTTTGAAAGTGCTGCACTCATTATGCCAGCAAATTTGCCAGAAAACTCAGCAGTGACCACAGGACTGGAAAAAGTCAGTTTTCATTCCAATCCCAAAGAAAGGCAATGCCAAAGAATGCACAAACTACCACAAAATTGCACTCATCTCACACACTAGTAAAGTAATGCTCAAAATTCTCCAAGCCAGGCTTAAGCAATACGTGAACCATGAACTCCCTGATGTTCAAGCTGGTTTTAGAAAAGGCAGAGAAACCAGCGATCAAATTGCTAACATCCGCTGGATCATGGAAAAAGCAAGAGAGTTCCAGACAAACATCTATTTCTGCTTTACTGACTATGCCAAAGCCTTTGACTGTGTGGATCACAATAAACTGTGGAAAATTCTGAAAGAGATTGGAATACCAGATCACCTGACCTGCCTCTTGAGAAACCTATATTCTGGTCAGGAAGCAACAGTTAGAAGTGGACATGGAAATACAGACTGGTTCCAAATAGGAAAAGGAGTACTTCAAGTCTGCATATTGTCACCCTGCTTATTTAACTTATATGCAGAGTACATCATGAGAAACACTGGGCTGGAAGAAGCACAAGCTGGAATCAAGATAGCCAGGAGAAATATCAATAACCTCAGATATGCAGATGACACCACCCTTATGGCAGAAGATGAAGAGGAACTAAAAAGTCTCTTGATGAAAGTGAAAGAGGAGAGTGAAAAAGTTGGTTTAAAGCTCAACATTCAGAAAACGAAGATCATGGCATCCTGTCCCATCACTTCATGGGAAATAGATGGGGAAACAGTGGAAACAGTGTCAGATTTTATTTTGGGGGGGCTCCAAAATCACTGCAGATGGTGATTGCAGCCATGAAATTAAAAGATAATTACTCCTTGGAAAAAAAGTTATGACCAACCTAGGGAGCATATTCAAAAGCAGAGACATTACTTTGCCAACAAAGGTCCATCTAGTCAAGGCTATGGTTTTTCCATTAGTCACGTAGGGATGTGAGAGTTGGACTGTGAAGAAAACTGAGTGCCGAAGAACTGAAGCTTTTGATATGTGATGTTGGAGAAGGCTCTTGAGAGTCCCTCGGACTGCAAGGAGATCCAACAAATCCAGCCCAAAGGAGATCAGTCCTGGGCGTTCATTGGGAGGACTGATGTTGAAATTGAAACTCCAATACTTTGGCCACCTCGTGCGAAGAGCTGACTCATTGGAAAACATCCTGATGCTGGGAGGGATTGGGGGCAGCAGGAAAAGGGGATGACAGAGGATGAGATGGCTGGATGGCATCACTGACTTCATGGACATGAGTTTGGGTGAACTCCGGGAGCTGGTGATGGACAGGGAGGCCTGGTGTGCTGCGATTCATGGGGTTGCAAAGAGTCAGACACAACTAATCAACTGAACTGAACTAAACTATACTGATCCAAAAGCTTACCCACACAAAAATGCAGGAGAATGTTTATAGCAGCTTTATTCATAATGGCCCCAAACCAGAAGCAACTCAGATATCTTTAATAAGTGAAAGGGTATGCAAACTAGTTTACATCAACGGAGTATTACTTGTCCATAAAAACAAACATACTATTAAGTCATCAAAGGACATGAATCAACTTTAAATATAAATTTGAAGTAAAAGTAACCAGTCTGAAAATGATATGTGTGTGTGCTTAGTCGCTCAGTCATGTCTTACTCTTTGTAACCCCATGAACTGTAGCCCTCCAGGTTCCTCTTTCCTGGGGATTCTCCAGGCAAGAATACTGGGGTGGGTTGTCATGTCCTTCTCCAGGAGATCTTCCCAACACAGGAATTGAACCCAGATTGCCTGCATTACAGGCAGATTGTTTACTGTTTAAGCCACCAAGGAAGACAGTACACTGTATAATTCCAATGATATTATATTCTGGAAAAGGTAAATCTATTAAAAAAAAGTCAGCAACTGCCAAAGTGTAATGAGAGGAGTGGTGGTTTAGTCGCAAGTCATGTCTGATTCTTGCAACCCCATGGACTGTAGCCTGCCAGGCCCCTCTGTCCATGGGATTCTCCAGGCAAGAATACTGGAGTGGAGTGCCATTTCCTTCTTCAGGGGATCTTCCTGAATAAGGAATAGAACCCAGGTCTCTTGCGTTACAGGCAGATTCTTTACCAACTCAACTATGAGGAAAGCCCATGGAGAGGGGAATTCTGTTTTAATGGGTAAGGCACATGGATATTTTTTGGGGGGGAGTTGGAACTATTGTGTATGACAGTATAATAGTAGATGCAGAACATGAATTTGTCTGAACTAATAGAACTTTACAGCATAAAGAGTGAACCTTAATTAGTAGTGATGTTTAATCACTCAGTCATGTCCAACTATTTGCGTGCATGAACTGTAGCCCACCCAGGCTCCTCCATCCATGGGATTCTGCAGGCAAGAATACTGGAGTAGGTTGCCATTTCCTTGTCCAGTTAACCATAATACATACAATTAAAATTATTTAGAAAATCAAGGATGGCAGTTTGGAATGTGAAATGTGACAACACAGTATAACAATGTAATCTGTGTTCAGTGGATGGTCAGAGCCAGGTTTCACGGTGTTGGAGCAGAGGTTATAGATAAGCAAAAGGAGGAGGTATGGCATGTCCCAGGTGGTAGTGGTTTGGATTGGGCCACATCAGAGTAAACACATATGAACTTAGTATAGATACAGATGTTTTGCTGTTGTTATTAAGTCATGTCTGACTGTAACCCCATGGACTGCAGCATGCCAGGCTCCCCATGTTTCACTGTCTCCTGGAGTTTGCTTAAATTCATGTCCCTTGAGTTATTCAAGGGATAACTATGAGCTATCCAAACATCTCATCCTCTGCTGCCCGCTTCTCCTTTTGCCTTCAATCTTTCTCATCATCAGGGTATTTTCTAATGAGTTGGTGCTTCTCATCAGGTGGCCAAAGTATTGGAGCTTCAGCTTCAGCATCAGTCCTTACAATGAATATTTAGGGTTGATTTCCTTTAGGATTGACTACTTTGCTCTCCTTAAAGTCCAAGGACCCTAAAGAGTTTTCTCCAACATCACAATTCGAAAGCATCTATTCTTCAGCTCTCAGCCTTCTTTATGGACCAACTCTCACATCCATACATGACTACTGGAAAAATCATTGACTACACACACTTTTGTTGGCAAGTAATGCCTCCGCTTTTTAATACGTTGTCTAGGTTTGTCTTGGCTTTCCTTCCAAGGAGCAAGCATCTTTTAAGTTCATGGCTGCAGTCACCATACCGAGTGATTTTGGATTCCAAGAGAATAAAATATGTCACTACTTTCAGTTTTACCCCGTCTATCTGCCATGAAGTGATGGGACTGGATGTCATGATCTTAGTTTTTTGAATGATGAGTTTTAAGCCAGCTCTTTTTACTTCCCTCTTTCACCTTCATCAAAATGCTCTCTAGTTCATTTTTGCTTTCTGCCATTAGGGTGAGTTATCTGCATATCTGAGGTGATTGTTATTTCTTCCAGTCATCATGATTCCAGTTTGTGATTCATCCAGCACGATATTTTGTATGATATACTCTGCATGTAAATTAAATAAGCAGCATGACAATACACAGAATTGTCATAATCCTTTCCCAATTTTGAATCAGCCCTGAATATTCATTGGAAAGACTGAAGTTGAAGCTGAAACTCCAGTACTTTGACCACCTGATGCAAAGAACTGACTCCTTAGAAAAGACCCTGATGCTAGGAAAGGTTGAAGGCAGGAGGAGAAGGGTATGACAGAATGACATGGTTGGATGACATCACCAACTCAATGGACATGAGTTTGGGTAAATTCTGGGAGTTGGTGATGGACAGGGTGGCGCGGCATGCTGCTGTCCATGGGGTCACAAAGAGTCAGGCATGACTGAGCCACTGAATTGAATTGAATCCATTTCTTTTCAGTGAGTCCTTGAGTTGTACCCAGGCTTGTTCTGCAGACATGTCTTTACATACCCTATCACTTCCTGAGCTATTACTGAGACCATTCTTCCAGAGGGACCCCCCATCTATCAGTCAGCACAGACTTTAGTGCAAAGTTTTGCAGACAAGTTATCTCAGTTTTCTTTTAACTACAGAGGTAGAAGTCAAGTAGGCAATATATTTTGCCTTTGTTTTTAGGAGAAAAATTTTTCTGGATATAGAATTCCATGCCTGCTCATATCGACATACTTACTAATATTAAAAAAAAGTGTCTAATAGAGGAAACTATATTCTCAAATAAGCCAGCAATTACAACTAAGAAAAAATAGCTGTTTTTGATATTTCAAGCTTTAGACTATGAAAGCTAGAATTTATTTTCCAGTCAAGACCTATGCAATCACATTGTGAAAATAAACTTGTCCTATATAACCACTTTGAGAAAAACTTTAGAAAATAATTTGATTATTGTGTTTGTGTCAAAAATTGAGTTATATTCAGTTATATATGAATCTTGTTCTTTAATCATGCTTAGAGATATTTCAGTTATGGCTTATATGAAATAATTTAATGTTCCAGGGAACTAAAAGCATGTGTTTTTGCTTAATAATTTTTTTTCAGATCAAATTACTTAACACTTTTTTTGCTGCTGTTTAAAGTTGAATTGAGAAGTACTAAAATTTCCATTTAATTTTTAAAGTTATTTTATGCAAAATAGCTTTATTCCATACAAAGTTCTATAAAAAATTTCCTCAGATCAGAATTTAACTTTTTACATCAGTGCATTACATCCTACAGAGAGAACTGACCCAAAGTTATATGCTATGAATTTATAACATTCTTTTGAATTGAAACTATTGTACCAAGAAAAAGGAATATAGTAGAATTTTGTGTTAGTCAGAACTCTTGGATTCCCACACAAAAATCCAAATTAATCTTGACCTTACGTTTAAAAAAAAAAAAAAAAGAATCCATTTGCTCACCTGAATATATTATGAGAAATCATAGTGGAATTTAACCTTAGGGATGATGGAAACCCATGTGCTTAGACATTGTAAATATCCCTTCCTTCTTTTTTCATCTGTACCTCTTTCTTCATGTTGCCTTCATTTATGAAGTCTGGCTCTCATAAACGTGGGCTTGTCTCTTGACAGCTTTTAAACCAGAGAGGAGTCTTGTCTACATATCTAATGAAAAAAATGTCCAGGAAAGATTTTAATATTTCATGTCATCATCTCTGGACCAATTGCTGTGATGTGAGTGGAATATTAGAATTGTTCTCAATTTGGTCAGAGGTCCACTTCTGAAACCAGGGATGGGCTGGCAAACCAAAACAAGATCACTTGGTGAGAGCAAGCTAGAAGGAAGGCTTTTGTCTGAATAATCAGAGAAAAAGTGCATCCATATTGTACATAATTACCAATTTTTATATTTTGCACTGAGAATTATTCCATGGCAGAATTCCTATTCTTATAGTTGAAGATAGTTTTATGAGAGCTTGAACTCACTTAAAATGACTAATTTCAATACGACCCCATGGACTGTAGCCAGCCAGGCTACTCCTCTGTCCATGGAATTCTCCAGGGATGAATATTAGAGTGGAGTAGCCATTTCCTTCTCCAGGGAAGCTTCCTGATACAGGGTTCGAACCCATGTCTCCTGTGTTGCAGGCAGATTCTTTACCATTTGAGCCTTGAGAGGACCTTTAGGAATAGGCATAATATCACACTAATGCTAGAGTTCAAACATTTCATGTTTTTCTATTTTTTATCCTCTTCTAACAGGTATCTTTTCTTCCCTACTATCATGATAAATCTCAAGGAAAACTAGAAAATTCATTATATGTCACTCAACATTGACTATAATGACCAATAATGAACTAACATCCCACTGTACCTGGGCCTAGCTGGCAAATGCACTTAAGTAGACACCTGTTGGTCTTCCTTAAGTGGTATCATTTTATTATGTCTTCCCACTTTTGTGTGCTTCTGAGACAAAAGTTGTGAAGCACCACAAATGGGTATTTTTCCCATCATCCCATTTTCCAGGGAGAGAAATGTGAAGGGGATAAAGAGAGGCTGTGATGGGGAGGTAAGGTAACAAAGCCCTAAAGATAACATCCAGCAGCAGTAGGTGGAGAACTGATGCAGTGAATTTGTGACGTGATGTTGCTCACTCGTGCCCAACTCTTTGCGATCCCATAGACTGCAGCCTACCAGGCTCCTCATTCCATAGGATTTTCAAGGCAGGAGTACTGGAATGGGTTGCCATTTCCAGATGCAAGGGAGCTGCAAAGACCTTATGCCACCCTCCTAGGATCTCCCAGGAAAACACTACTATGTCAGTCAGTTCCGTCAGTTTAGTCGCTCAGTCGTGTCCGACTCTTTGTGACCCCATGAATCGCAGCACACCAGACCTCCTTGTCCATCACCAACTCCCGGAGTTCACTCACACTCACGTCCATTGAGTCAGTGATGCCATCCAGCCACCTCATCCTCTGTTGTCCCCTTTTCCTCCTGCCCCCAATCCCTCCCAGCAACAGAGTCTTTTCCAATGAGTCAACTCTTCTCATGAGGTGACCAAAGCTTCAGCTTTAACATCATTCCTTCCAAAGAAATCCCAGGGTTGATCTCCTTCAGAATGGACTGGTTGGATCTCCTTGCAGTCCAACGGACTTTCAAGAGTCTTCTCCAACACCATAGTTCAAAAGCATCAATTCTTCAGTGCTCAGCTTTCCTCACAGTCCAACTCTCATGTCCATACATGACTACTGGAAAAACCATAGCCTTGACTAGATGGACCTTTGTCGGCAAAGTAATGTCTATGCTTTTGAATATGCTATCTATGTTGGTCATAACTTTCCTTCCAAGGAGTAAGTGTCTTTTAATTTCATGGCTGCAATCACTCTCTTTACTGATTTTGGAGCCCAAAAAATAGTCTGACACTGTTTCCACTGTTTCCCCATCTATTTCCCATGAAGTGATGGGACCAGATGCCATGATCTTCGTTTTCTGAATGTTTAGCTTTAAGCCAATTTTTTCACTAACCTCTTTCACTTTCAACAACAAGCTTTTTAGTTCCTCTTCACTTTCTGCCATAAGGGTGATGTCATCTGCATATCTGAGGTTTGATATTTCTCCCAGCAATCTTGATTCCAGCTTGTGCTTCTTCCAGCCCAGTGTTTCTCATGATGCACTCTGCATAGAAGTTAAATAAGCAGGGTGACAATATACAGCCTTGATGTACTCCTTTTCCTATTTGGAACCAGTCTGTTGTTCCATGTCCATGTCAGGTCACCTCAAATAATGACCCCATGAAGTGCTGTTTTGAAAAGACCTTCAAGGATGTCCACGGACAGAAGCCTATGAAATAGATTAAGTGGGACTGGCATCTGATGGTTCAGTTCAGCTCAGTCCTGTCCAATTCTTTGTGACCCCATGGACTGCAGCACTCCAGGCTTACCTGTCCATCACCAACTCCAGGAGTTCACTCAAACTCATGTCCATTGAGTCAGTGATGCCATCCAGTCATCTCATCCTCTGCCATCCCCTTCTCCTTCTGCCCTCAGTTTTTCCCAGGAACAGGGTCTTTTCAAATAAGTCAGTTTTTCACATTAGATGGCAAAATTATTGAAGTTTCAACTTCAACATCAGTCCTTCCAATGAATATTCAGGGTTAATTTCCTTTAGGATGGACTGGTTGGATCTCCTTGCAGTCCAAGGGACTCTCAAGAGTTTTCTCCAACAACACAGTTCAAAAGCATCAATTCTTTGGCACTCACCTTTCTTTATAGTCCAACTCTCACATCCATACATGACTACTGGAAAAATCATAGATGGTATTTTTCTGCAAACTTGCTTTGCATGGTGCAAAATTTCACTAACTTATTATTTTGGAGCTCACATATGGTGATACAAGTTTATAAGAGCTAGAATATAGTATACACCAGGGACTTTTGTAATGAAAAGGGGCAATTTCCTATGCCAAAAATATGTGCAGTAGGAAAAATGACTGGAGTAACTCACTCTGCAGGTTACCAGTACTGAATATTCCTATTTAAATCTGAAAGATGTTTCTGTAACATAAGTTTATTAATTTCAGATGTAAAAGATTTCTACTTAAAATAAAATTTTAAATGAAGAGAATATATTTTTCACAAGAAGCTGTTCACTTATTCATACAGGCTTAAAGCAGTGGGAAATAAAAAGAAGAAAATAGTTGCAGACCCTACAAATATATGAGCAGAATGGAATATGAATTCATTTTTACCATCCTATATTATAGCTCTACTTTATAGAACTTTATTTCAAAGATCAGAGAAATCAGAGTTCCCCTTCTATGTTATCATAATGTACATGTTTTTTATCATCACTCTATAAAGTAAAATTAAAAAGGGCATTGGGATTTCCATATATTTATATCTGAACAAGCACATTAATAGTCCATGTATATAAAGCAATAAATAAAATAAAGTTGTAAAAAAATACCCAATATGGGTCTGTTTCTAGTGTATAAAATTATACCCTCATAAACATGTGCAAATATGTAATTCAACCATAAACTACACAGAATGCTATTCTGACTGCCCCCCAGAACACTTCAACCAGTATTCACCTAAGTGTTTTAAATAAGAAAATTCACAAAAAGCAATGTTAATATCATTGTTTAACATAAGCCTAAATTCAGAATTATTTAATATGGTATTCTTATTGGGAGCTTAGTAAATATTAAGGGCTTTACATACATCAGCTTATTTTATCCTCATTTCATAGGAGATTTCCATTTTAATCCTCTATTCTGAGAAAAGGAAATGAAAGTTTGGATAGACTAAATAATTTCCCCAACATAAAGTTAAAACAAAATTATACCTGGCTCTTAATCCACTTCTTCATAATTCCAAAGTCGATGTTTTTAGGCTTTCATTGTAGATGTTTCTACTACCTGTATTAAGACATACAGGTTAATTAACAGCTTGATTAACACATACCTGTGGAACATTTCTATTTTAAAATGAATTTGACTTTGGAAGTCTCAAGATGCAGTTTGTCTGTCTCTTTCTAAAATATTTAGTACCAATATCTGAGAATGGTTTTAGTTCCTCAATTTTGTCATTTAATTATTTAACCAAGTTTTATTAAGCTCCAACTATGTCCCAAGTGCTGTTTTAAGTACAGTTGATTTAGGAAGAAAAATATTAAACAGACAAAAATCTGTCCATGCCCTCATGAAAGTAACATTCTGTAGGACAGAGATAGATAATAATTAAATAAGCACCTTTCTCTATCTACCTATGTCATTTTATTATTTTTATTGTTTGATTGTTTTATTGGAATATACTTGCTTTACAATGTTGTGTTAGATCCTACTTACCATGAAGTGACTCAGCTGTATGTAAACATGCACCCCCTCCCTTTAGGACTACTTCCCATGCAGGTCACCACAGAGCACTGAGTAGAGTTCCCTGTGCTCCACATTAGGTTCTCAATAGTTGTCTCTTTTCACATAGTGTTGATAGTGTATGTATGTCAATCCTAATCTCTCAATTCATCCTTCCCTTCCTTTTCCTCTTGGTATATCCATATAGTTGTTCTCTATGTCTGTGTGTCTATTTTTTGCTTTGCAAATAAGTTCATCTATACTATTTTTCTAGGTTCCACATATATGTGTTAATATACAGTATTTGTTTTTCTTTCTGACTTACTTAAGTTCCTATGACAGTCTCTGTCCACCCATGTCTCTGCAAGTGGCACAAATTCATTCCATTTTATAGCTAATATTCCATTGTATATATGTACTGCTTCTTTCTTATCCAGTCCTTTGTTGGGCATTTAGGTTGCTTGCATGTGCTGAATATTATAAACGGTGCTGCACTGAACACTGGGGTACATATATCTTTTTTTTTTATTTTATTTTATTTATTTATTTTTTTCTTTTTTTTTTCTTTTTTAAATTTTAAAATCTTTAATTCTTACATGCATTCTCAAACATGAACCCCCCTCCCACCTCCCTCCCCATAACATCTTTCTGGGTCATCCCCCTGCACCAGCCCCAAGCATGCTGCAACCTGCATCAGACATAGACTGGCGATTCAATTCACATGATAGTATACATGTTAGAATGGCATTCTCCCAAATCATCCCACCCTCTCCCTCTCCCTCTGAGTCCAAAAGTCCGTTATACACATCTGTGTCTCTTTCCCTGTCTTGCATACAGGGTCGTCATTGCCATCTTCCTAAATTCCATATATATGTGTTAGCATACTGTATTGGTACATATATCTTTTTGAATTATGGTTTTCTCTGGGTTATCTGTGTTGTTTTAAGTGGTGACAAATTTCATGGAGAAATTTTTTTAATTAAATAGTAATGAAATGAAAGAGTAACAGGCTATATTATAATTGTCATTTGAAATAGAACATTTGGAGAAGTCCTCACTAAGTAGGTGAGCAAATTACTCCAGTGTCACTGGTAGGGAACCAGGTGGTATCTGGGTATTCTTGGGAAGGACTGAGAATATAAAGATGGAAATGTGTGTGGAGGGTTCAGTGAAGAGCCGGGTATCGGAACTGGAGAGAAAAGTGAGGTTGACAGAAATGTCCATGTTGCTTTTTGTTTTAGGAGAAAAAGATTACTTTATTTCTTCTAACATTAGAAAAATTGATGATGCAGGAGGGACTAAGGGGGATTGTAGGAGAAAGTTCCTTGGATAAGTAGGAAGACGCAGAACCTGGTTCCACAGTGACAACACCTCCCTTTCCTGGGAATATGGACGGTCTGTCCATGAACAGTCTACCAGAAGGTAGGGTGGGAGTAGAGAGGTAAACAAATGGGCCCTAGAAATTGGAAAATTATCTCCCCTGATTGTTTCAGTTTTCCTGATAACTTTGAAAGTTAGGTTTTTGGTTTTAAGGACAGATGAAGAGGTTTTGAGTAGATGAAATCTATGTGAAATCAACATACAAAACAGAGTATGGAGCAAACAGATGAGATAATGTGATCATTTGTTAGCACTGGGTCCACAGACAGTCAGAGATACAAATGAGCAGACCTCCACAGTGAGGTGATGACATACTGGAAGTCCAGTCCGGTACACGCAAACCTTCAAGCTGTGAACTTTCAGAGATGCAAACGTGCCTGCATTTCCTTGTCCAATCACGTAAGTTACCTCACGTCTCTGCTGCGTTGTCTGCATGCATCCTCTGCAGGTGGATGTGCTTCGGTGTGCACTACAGTCCTGTATAGAGGACAGTAGTTCAGTGTCTTTGTTTCAGGCCCCGGGTGTCTGAGTGAAATCAAGTGTAATAGCAGCCATATAGAGCCAGTTGTGCTGGGTACCTAAGCTCACTTTTTTTGACTTACACTAAATCAAACTTATGAACATGGCCTTATGAATACACCTTGAAATAGAACTTGTTCGTGTGTAGGGGACTTACTGTGTATTTTTCAAGTTACATTCTGCTGCGTTTCTTATTAGATTCTTCATATTCTCTCTAGATAATAGGAAAGAAAGATTTGCTCACTGGCTCTGCCAGAACCACTTGATTTCCCCAAAGAAAAACTACTGTTTCCAGACAGGTTATGGCTTAATCACAGCCGTAATTTAGATGGCAAAGTCTCAGGTCATTTTGTGGTCCTGTTGCTGTTTGCTGTAGAAAACATGACCATTAACTCTTCTTCCAGCTCTGTACTACATTCAGGCTCAGGTGAAATTTTCAGGATTGTATTTAACTGACTTAAATATATAATATGATATTTCTTCACATAAGTGCATTTTAATGTCAAGTTTAATAACTTGGAGAGTGTTTGTTTCATATCTGTCAAGAACAGTCATTGAGTTTTTCCTTAAGTCCATACTCTAGTGAAAATGGTGATTTCTCAGAACAAAAGTCAAAAACGGGGAGCCAGTATGAATGACAGGAACAGATATCTAATCTACAATCATAAAATGTGAGTGAATACTATGATTTGTAAGCAACATGGGTTTATTTCCCATACATCTATTTAAAACTCAAAAATTTCAATCAACATCTCTGTATCCATCATTGGAGACAACATAAAAAGCTTGCCAAGAAGTCCATCACTTAGGACCTGCATTTTAGACTGCACAAGCAATTCAAGACTCTTACGGAAATTACTAAAGGAGATAAAACATCTCACTTTGGGGGGCTGAGATTTTGAGTAAGAACCATAAAATAGAAATAATGTTATCTTTTGATCTTCCCAAATTACACTAGAAGTATAAAACTATGTACAACAACTATTTGAACTTCAGTTAGAAGTTGCAGCATTTTCCACCAAAGGGTTTTATTTTTGGTTGTAACCGTAGTTGAGGGACTGTGTCTGTCAAGAGCTTCTGGTGGGAAAGCCACCCATTAAGTGAAATTCTTGACAGTTGACCATCTGAGATTTTTTTCCTTATGGATTAGCTTTCTGAAACCTGTGTAATGTTGTCATTTATTCCATGTTTTCTGGAGGGGAAATACTAATGTGTGCACCTCTCTCTCTCTATTCATATATGTGTGTGTGTGTGTGTGTGTGTGTGTGTGTGTATTTAACATAGCCTTTTCACTTTCAGTCATAAACTCATAAAACCTCTTTTTTTTTTTTTTCATAAAAACTGAAAGGTCAGGGACTCGGCTCATCAACTCTAATAATATTGTAACAGGGGCTTCCCTTATGGCTCAGCAGCTAAACAATCCACCTGCCAATGCAGGAGACACAGGAGATGTGGGGTTTGATCTCTGGGTCAAGAAGAGCCCTTGGAGAAGGAAATGGCAAACCACTCCAGTATTCTTGCCTGGAGAATCCCATGGACAGAGGATCCTGGTGGGTTACAGTCCATGGGGTCACAAGGAGTCAGACATGACTGAGCACACATTATTATATAATATAATAGATCAGTCAGACCCTGCAAGTTTTCAGATACTGAATGTCTTGACCATGTGACATACCCTTGGCTCACTTCCATTGTCCTTTTGTTCTAAGTGAAGATTGCAGTTATATTACCATTCAGCCATGTAATGACTCTGTCTTGATATATTTTCCTAAGCAGTTGTTCATAGAGCACAAAAATTGACATGTGCCTCATTGAAAAGGAGAAAAATGTCTATAAAATGTTAACACAGCATTATGATATAATCCTCAAACTATAAGGAAATAAAACCGCTAATAATAATAGTTTTGAAATTTAAATGTTCTATAATTTGTGAATGCCTGTTACAGAATTAATCTCATAATTTCATGTATATTTCAGGAAGACTAGATAAAGCTATGAAACAGAAATCATACAGATATTCTAACCTTTAATTTGCAAAGTAAGCTTTTATATGGTTAGGTCTAATTGTTAATGTTTCAAAATAAATTTGTTGTGATGTATATGAATCCCCAAGTAATCGTAATAAATGCTTTTTAATAAAAAATATTATGGAAAGTTTGTGCTAGTACTATACAGTATCAATTATATCATTATGTTTACCACATCTGAGTCAATAAAATAATTGTATTGTTATATTCATATAATATTATTGTGGGCTTCCCTGATAGCTCAGACAGTAAAAGAATCTGCCTGTAATGCAGGAGACACAGGTTTGATCCCTGGGTCAGACAGATCCCCTGGAGAAGGGAATGGCAACTCACTCCAATATTCTTGCCTAGAGAATCCCATAGACAAAGGACATCCAAGTCAATAAAACAATTGTATTTTCATATTTACAATTAACATTATTATAGCAAGCTATATTCATTGTCAGCTCTTAAATGCTTTCAATTTCATTTCCTAGATTAAAAAATCTGATAAAACTTAAAAACCATTATAATATATGATGGTTCATAGAATTCTTAATAGATCAACATAATGTGTATATAAGAGTAATAGCCAGTTCTATATATAGCATAGACATTTCTGTATGTTTTCCAGAATTACATGGAAGAGTGGCATTTAGCATAAAACTCAATGGTAATTAGTTCTGTGAGATTGTTGGATTGACATCTCTGGAAAAAAATTAAAAAACTAACATTATGAATAACGGTTTAAAATTTAACCCCCTGTATAGATCTTCTTTCTCCCCTTGTTTCTCAATCTCTCCCTCCTTTCCTTACCTCTTGCTCTCCTTCCCTCCTTCCTGTAATAAAACTGTTCCAACCTTCTCTGGCTTCTGTTCAATCAATACTCAAAGAAACTTGTTGTTACCACTAAAGATAGCTGCATCTTTCAGTTTACAATTTGGCTTCTTTAGGATTACTCAGGCTTGCCTTTCCCTCCCTCGACATCTTTCCTCGGCTCCGAGTGGTACCTAGATATAGAGGAAACCAGGCTATAACATGGCGGCCAAAGAGCATCCCCAGACACATCCTCTCCCCTCAAATCTCATGGCCTTTTGCTGAAAGTGGAGCTGATGGCACAGAACTTTCTGACATGTGTTGGTTCCATTGCTTCTGTTGTTCCCTCTGCAGCCTTTGGTGATAAAGCCCTTTCACTTCATACCCAGCTCTCTTCAAGTTTCAGACTCTGTGAATGGCCTGTTCAACTCAAGGACACATGTGGGAAAGACTTGGTCTTGCCCAGTTTAGACTTGAGTGGGAATGAGCTCCTTTTTGGTTCTCTCACAGCTTGAAGATGCCCTGCCTGTGAGTCCAACCTGGGACTACTGTCCACATTCAGGCTGGGAATCCCCCTGGAAGTCTCCCCCTGGAGTTCCAGAGGCAAAGCGGGAAAGTACCTCTCTATTTTCAGATCCCCTTCATTGTGTCTGGGTCCTGTTACCTGTTCCCATGTCTGAGACACATCTCAAGTTGAAGGATTCAGGACTCATCTAACTCTGGTTGTGTGTACTTAATTCTCTCTAGGATGTCTGTGTAGTCTAAGAATGGATTTCATCCTTTTCTTTTGATGGGAAACTGGGATATGTTGCTCATACCACTTGCCACATACTATTGTAAATTCTGATAATCTCAATGCTTCCAATGTTAGTTATTTGAAATCTACACATGTACAATACATTCATAACTTTCTAGGTGGCACAGTGGTAAAGAATCTGCCTATCAATGTAGGAGACAAGAAACCCAGGTTCCACCCCTGTGTTGGGAAGATCTGGAGAAGGAAATGACAACCCATTTCAGTGTTCTTGCTTGGGCAATCCCATGGACAGGGGAGCCTGGCGGGCTATAGTCCATGGAGTTGCAAAGAGTTGGACATGACTGAGCATGCATGCACATTCTCCATTTAGGGAATCTGGGTTCTTGAAACTTAAAATATCTGTTCCAGAACTATTTTCTTAGAATTGGAAACCAGCACTGCCTTCTGATTTAAATTTATTTTCAATTACTTTTAAATATGAAAGTTTTCTATTACATTTTGTTAAGATACTTTTGGCTCACCAATCAAATAAAGATCATTTTTGTTTTGGTCAAAAATTCTCTCTTTAAACCAGTTAAAGAGTTGCAAATTTACTTTCTGGTGAGTTGTTTCAAATAAGACTTTTCTAGATAGCTATGTTTGGAAGTATCCTAAAAAATAATAACCTGCTGTGTACTGCTATTCTGTCTTCTGCAGTGAAAAATAAGCTTTCTTTGACCACACATTGTAGTTTTCATTGTGAATTTAGATTACATATGCTGGTATTCCCTTCTGTTTCCAATCCTAAACCCATTACAATCCTAAAGAGAGATAAAGAATCTTTGTAAGATGAATATTTCACACACAGTGGTCCCCAAACTTTGCTGTGAAAGCACAGGAGAAAGTTTTAGTTGCTCAATCATGTCCAACTTTTTGTGACCCTGAGGACTGTAGCCCACCAGGCTCTTCTGTCCATGGAATTCTCCAGGCAGGATTACTGGAGTGGGTAGCCATTCCCTTCTCCAGGGAATCATCCCAACCCAGGGCATAAATTTACCTCCAATGAGAGTTCTGCCTTACATAATATGTCTTCGAATGAAATGATTTAGAATGTTTGGCTTCCAGACCTTCCAGTTTATTCTCAGTGATGTCTGAACTTTTTACAGCCTTCATTTGAAGGAAGAGCAGTCATACAAAACAACAACAAAATCCCAAGACTTTTTCAGTGATTTTAGTTGTTTTTTGCTGACCATTAACATTCAAACATATTAAAGCTGATTCAGGCCTGTAGAGAGGTTAAAAAGCATTAGAATCATAAAAGTATATAGCACTATATCCAGTCTCCTGGGATAAACTATAATGGAAAAGAATATTTAAAAAGAATAAAGTGTAAAACTGATTCACATTGCTATACAGCAGAGATTGGTATGACATTGCAAATCAACTATACTTCAATAATAAAACAAATCTGCATTTTCCCCATTAATATATCTTTCATAGTTAAAGGGTACACATTTTCTATACCAGTAAATATAACTTGTTTTTTGGAAACAAAAACAAACAAAAAAAAGTGTGACTTACTTTATTGTGGTGACCTAGAAACAAACAGTATCTCACCAGTATGTCTTTGTTAGAGATTACATACATACTACATTCATGTACACTTACAGTATAGTGTTAGACCTAGATATCTCATGCAACGCACTGTAGAAACACACACACACACACACACACACACACACACATGTTCCTCAGGCAATCCCAGGTGGCTCAGTGATAAAGAACCCACCTAGATGTGGGTTTGATCACTGGGTCGGGAAGGTACCCTGGAGAAGGGCATGGCAACCCACTGTAGTATTCTTGCCTGAAGAATCACATGAATAGAGGAGCCTGGCGGGCACAGTCCATGGGGTCACAAAGAGTTGACCTCAACTGAGTGACTAAGCACATAGACACTAGAATCTGGAAGGTATGTAAATTGCTCTGTCACTCAAAATAAAGTCCAGTGAATTAAATTCTTCGGATCTTTTCAAGAGTAAGAGCTGACGAGATGGAGTAGTTTCCTGGCCTCCGTTTACCATGATTATCAAGACAATTATATAGTACTCGGTTTGCTTCCCAAGCATAATTGCATTTGTAAAACTATAAAATTACAAAGCAAAATATTTGAGTTGTTACAGAAGAGAATAGGTTTTTGAGCTACTGAAGACTTCAATATGCTTTGCTTCTGTGTTTACATGTTGCAAGTGTGTGTGTTATGGTGATTTTATGACTGCAGGTTTCTCTTTAATCCAACAAAGACTGAGTGGAGGTATATGCTTTTATCTAACAATGCTTTTCTAATACATTCTAAGGATGGTATATTCCCTTTCTTACAGAGCTTGATGGTTTAAGCTCCTAACTCTCAATTACATAAAGAAATATATCTTCACTCTGTCTTTTAGAAAGTGATTGCTTCTTTTATGACATGCTGAATGTCTGTGGTTTGATAGGGATAGAAACTATATATTATTTCTCCATAAGCTAGTAAATATAGCAGATATTCTTCATGCTCTTTAGGTTGCCTGTAAATCACCAGGCCCTTAATGTCAGTCTACACGTTAAGTGAGTAAAAACGGTTGACATCCAATTAACACAGGCTTTTACAGGTTTAATGAGCAGTAATAAATTTAAATCCCTTCTTTGGCACTTTTAAGGAAAGTGTAATAATAAGTGGAATGAGCTAGAGGGAATGTTGTGCCATTGATTCATGATAAATTATTTCTAAATTATTTGTTTTCAGACAGGAGGAATTTTCTTTGCAATGAAAGCCATAGGTTATTCAAACATTTCTGTCTGTTATAAAGCCAAATAATAAAACAGAAATCTTTACACTATAAAAGAAAATCACAGGGTCCAAGCCTGGACTTGCTATTTGATTTGATTTGATTTCATTCAATTTGCAGCTGTTTCTTGATTCCACTTTATTATTTTACTGCCAGTATACAGAAGGTTTCATATTGTCAAGGTAACATCAGAAATTTTTCTGAAATGTAACACTGAAGTTTTAATTACCAAGTTAACTGTTTGCATACAAATCATTGTCTCAAATTCTATCCTTATTTAAAAGTGTGTTTGCAAAGTGATAGCATAAAAGGTTTATTTTGCTCGTGTGGATGGATATAAACTATTGTAAGTAACTCCAATATAGCAATAATTAATTCATCTTTTTGTGTATAATATAGCATTTTGAAATGATAGTAGCTAGTTACACTTATCCCATAGATAAGTGATTTTGAAAGTCATTTAGTGTATATTTGATGGTAGCATAACTAAAGTTTCCATAATTGTTATATTATTTGAAATGATTTTGGTAGTTTTCTAAGAGAGATGTTTCTCTAAGAATTGAGCCTTCATCATTTTTATTATCCTTCCCTTTTAAAATATGCATCTTATGTATAAGTATTCAAATGTATAAGTTTTTCAGTTTTAGGTACTTTGAAACAATCATAATATGAGTGATATCTTGGTCAGCATCATCTGTATTATCATTAAATGAGGTCCATGCTCATTAAATGTTTAATAAACTTAAAAGAAGACATTTTATTGTCTCACAAATTACCAAAGTTAATTACATGTGGATTATAACTCTGAAAGAGAAAATAAAAATTACAGAAAAAATACATAATAGGATTTTAATGAAGTTGGAGTAGAAAAAAAAAATGTTTGCATGCATGCTAAGTCACTTCAGTTGTGTCTGACTCTTTGTGACCCTATGGACTCTAGCTTGCCAGGCCCCTCTGTCCTTGGGATCCTCCAGGCAAGAATACTGGAGTGGTTTGCCATGTCCTCCTCCAGGGAATCTTCCTGATCCAGGGATCGAACCTGCATCTCTTGCTTCTCCTGTGTTGGTCATCAGGTTCTTTACCACTAGCACCACCTGAGGAAAAAATGTTTGAAGGATACCAGAAGAATGATAAGTTAAAGAAAAATAAGTTATAAATTGAATTTTGTTAAAATTAAAAATTTCTGTTCACCAAAAGATATACATATACACATGTATATACATATGTGTGTGTGTATGTATATATTTATATATGCCTTCAGTCTTTCCCAGCATCAGGGTCTTTTCCAAAGAGTCATCTCTTATGAGGTGGCCCAAGTATTGGTGCTGAAGCTTCAGCACCAGTCCTTCCAATGAATATTCAAGTTTGATTTCTTTTAGGATTTATGGGTTTGATCTCCTTGCTGTCCAAGGGACTCGGAAGAGTCTTCTCCAGCAGCACAGTATGAAAGCATCAATTCCTAAGAACTCAGTCTTCTTTATGGGCCAACTCTCATATCCTTACATGACTACTGGAAAAGCCATAGCTTTGACTATATGGACCTTTGTCAGCAAAATGATATGCATAGCACAAAAGAACAGTACTGTCCTCTCCTTGTCTCCACAAGTGCCTGCTGATAATTTGTTTCTCTGGACCACCTGGATTTTGTCCAGCAGACCAAATCACTAAATTACCCCTGCTTTATGATCACACCTAGGCTAGAACGAACTCTTTTCTTGAACATGAAAGAACTCAGACCTGAATGCTATGAGGAAATTCTACTAACCGTTTTTTGTTGAGAATCCTTTTAAGAGCTGGCTGCTCCTTACTGCAGTGAATAAAAATCCCAAGTATGCTTGATAACAAAAGTATCCTAGTGATCTTTGGCTGATGGGCAGCAGTAATACACAGGCAATTTAAAAAGCAAGCATATTACAATAAGCACAGAAACACATGCTGAATATCATTATTTTGCAGATAAATTAAAAGTACAGTGAAGACATTTAGGTTGCTTCCATGTCCTGGATATTGTAAACAGTGCTGCAGTGAACATCAGGGTATATGTGTCATTTTGAATTATAGTTTTCTCAGTATATATGCCTAGTGGTGGGATTTCAGGGTTGTATGGTAGCTCTATTTTTAGTTTTTTAAGGAAACTTCATACTGTTTTCCATAGTGGCTACACCAATTTATATGTCCATCAACAATGTAGGAGTGTTTCCTTTTCTCCGTACTCTCTCCAGCATTTATTGCTTGTAGATTTTTTAATAATTTCCATTTTGACAACTGTGAGGTGATACCTCATTGTAGTTTTGATTTGGATTTCTCTAATAATAATAAAAAAAAGCTGCAATGAGGATACCTAAAATTTAAAAGCCTGACAATACCAATGTTGGAAAGGATGTATCATAACTGGAAATTTCTCACAATATCAGTGTAAGCAAAATATAATATTTTACTTAAATGATTTTTAATATTTAATTAACATTTATAAAGTATGCAATGTAACATATAACGTGTGCAGTTTGGTATTTTGATGCTTGCACATGTGTGAAATCATTACCAAGTTCAGGGTAGTGAACTTATCCATCTCTCCGTCTTCCTCATGCTCTTTTGTCGTCATTCTCTTCCTCTCGTCTCTGTTCCTGGAACTGCAATAACCACTGATATACTAATATGAATATAATACTAATATATTACTTTGAATATCCTAAAATTTTATGAAATTGGAATCAGAGTACTAATGCTTTGGGCTCCTGTTTATTTCTGTTAGCATAATTGTTTTCAGATTTATCAGTATTATTAGACTTATTCATAGCTCATCCATTTTATTGCTGCATACTGTTCCATTAAATGAATGCACCATGGTTTGTTTAATCATTCACCTGTTGATTGTCATTTGCTTTACTTTTATAAATATTTATGTTAAAGTCTATGTATGGATATCTGCTTTCATTTATCAACCTAAGAATAGAATGACTAGATGTAGATGTATATTTAACTTTAATGAACTTTCAAATGGTTTTCCAATTTTGTTGAGCCATATTCAGTTCCCACCAGAAGTGTCCAAGTTCTGTTTGCTCATGACATCACAAATATTTGGTGTGGTCATTAAATTTTAACCATTCTGATAAGTAGGTGGTAGTGTCATTGGGCATTTTATTTACATTGTTCTGATAAGTAAAGATATTTAACATATTTTTAATGCACTTACTTGTCAGCCATATATTCTTTTTGATGAATTGTATATTCAAAACAACACAGCCCAAAAACCTATCAACAAGAGAGTGGAAAATAATTTGCAACATATTCATTCAATGAAAAATCATGCAATAACAAAGAATGAACTATTGATAAACTGGATATATCTCACAGATTTTTATGTTAAACAACAACAAGCACCAAGTTCAAACTTAAAGGAAAATATATTTGATAAGATTTTGTGATGCTCAAGAATAGGTAAGCTACAATAAGTAAGCTAAAATAATAATTCTTCTGCGTATTTGCAACAGGACCTAAGGGAATATTTTGAAGTTATGAAATACTATATTTCTTGATTTAAGTAGAATATGTGCATAAGTGAATATTTTTCAAACTGCACACTTAAGATTGTTGAACTCTGCTCTATCTATGATCTACATCAATTTAAAAAAAATTTTTGTGAGATATTCATCTTTAATCACCAAGACAATATAGTTTTCATGGGCCACTTATTGAAGAACCATCAGGAACGAATGAATGTAAACATCCTGCTTTATCTTACATTAAATATCTCAAAATATATATGTATTTGTCTGTCTATTTAGCTATTTAACTTTTTCACCTGCTGTAGATTAAGTTCCCAGGACTTATTCACTGTATAATTTCAGCTTATACTTTTGAATCCTTTGACTATTCCTTACCCTCTGTTTCTGTCACCAATCTGTTCTATCTCTAGTTCATTTTTGTGTTTTTTCCCCCCTTATTTTCTGTTTTTAGGACTCTACATATAAGTGAGGTCATGTAAGGTCATATAATATTTGTATTTTCATACAATACTTGATCTATTTCACTTAGCATAATGCCCTCAAGGTCCATCTATGTTGTCACATATATGTTGGCTCCTCCCTTTCTGGCTGAGCAATATTCCATTCCATATGCCACATCTTCACTATCCATTCATCTCTCAGTGAGCACTTAGGTTGTTTCCATATCTTGGCTGTTGGAAGTAAAGTTACAATGAACTTGACAGTGCAGATATCTTTACTAGATAGAGATTATATTTTATATTTTATTTATTTATTTTAATGGGAGGCTAATTACTTTACTATATTGTAGTAGTTTTTGCCATGCATTGGCATGAATCAGCCATGGATATACATGTGTTCCCCATCCTGAACCCCCGTCCCATCTCCCTCTCCATCCCATCCCTCAGGGTCATCCCAGTACACCAGCCCCGAGCACCCTGTCTCATGAATCAAACCAGGACTGGCAATCTGTTTCACATATGATAATATACATGTTTTAATGCTATTCTCTCAAATCATCCCACCCTCGCCTTCTCCCATAGAGTCCAAAAGACTGTTCTATACATCTGTGTCTCTTTTGCTGTCTCACATATAGGGTCATCATTACCATCTTTGTAAATTTCATATATATGCATTAGTATACTGTACTGCTGTTTTTCTTTCTTACTTATTTCACTCTGTATAATAGGCTCATTTCATCCACCTCATTAGA
The DNA here is from genome assembly GCF_042477335.2 of Ovis canadensis. NCBI lineage: Eukaryota > Metazoa > Chordata > Mammalia > Artiodactyla > Bovidae > Ovis > Ovis canadensis. The sequence continues at coordinate 110,603,060 of NC_091246.1, forward strand.
ACTGATTCAAATACATTATTTTTAAAAGCTGAGTAATATTCCATTGTGTATATATACCATGGCTTTCTTATCCATTCATCTTCCAGTAGACATCTAGGTGGCTTCCATGCCTTGGCTATTGTAAACAGTGCTGTGGTGAACATTGGGGTACACGTGTCTCTTTGAATTCTGGTTTCCTCAGTGTGTATGCCCAGCAGGGGGATTGCTGGATCATATGGCAGTTCTATCTCCAGATTTTTAAGGAATCTCCACACTGTTCTCCATAGAAGCTGTACTAGTTTGTATTTCCACCAACAGCATAAGAGTGTTGCCTTTTCTCCATACCCTCTCCAGCATTTATTGTTTGTAGACTTTTTGATAGCAGCCATTCTGACCAGCGTGAGATGGTACCTCATTGTGGTTTTAATTTGCATTTCTCTGATAATGAACAATGTTGAGCATCTTTTCATGTGTTCGTTAGCCATCTGTATGTCTTATTTGGAGAAATGTCTGTTCGGTTCTTTGGCCCATTTTTTGATTGGGTTGTTTAATTTTCTGGAATTGAGCTGCATGAGCTCCTTGTGTATTCTTGAGATTAATTCTTTGTCAGTTGCTAAGTTTGGTATTATTTTCTACCGTTCTGAAGGCTGTCTTTTCACCTTTCTTATAGTTTCCTTTGTTGAGCAGAAGCTTTTAAGTTTAATTAGGTGACATTTGTTTATTTTTGCTTTTATTTCCATTACTCTAAGAGGTGGGTCATAGAGGATCCTGCTGTGATTTATGTCAGAGTGTTTTGCCTATGTTTTCCTCTAGGAGTTTAATAGTTTCTGGTCTTACATTTAGATCTTTAATTCATGTTGAGTTTATTTTTGTGTATGGTGTTAGAAAGTGTTCTAGTTGCATTCTTTTACAAGTGGTTGACCAGTCTTCCCAGCACCATTTATTAAAGAGATTGTCTTTTCTCCATTGTCTATTCTTGCCTCCATTGTCAAAGATTTGTCCATAGGTGTGTGGATTTATCTCTGGGCTTTCTATTTTGTTCCATTGATCTCTATATCTGTCTTTGTGCCAGTACCATACTCTCTTGATGGCTGTAGCTTTATAGTATAGTCTGAAGTCAGGCAGGTTGATTTCTCCAGTTCCATTCTTTCTCAACATTGCTTTGGCTATTCAAGGTTTTATTGTATTTGCATTCAAATTATGAAATGACTTGTTTTAGTTCTTTGAAAAGTACCATTGGTAGCTTGATAGGGATTGCATTGAATCTATAGATTGCTTTGGGTAGTATACTCATTTTCACTATATTGATTCTTCTGATCCATAAAAATGGTATATTTCTCCATCTATTTGTGTCATCTTTGATTTCTTTCATCAGTGTTTTATAGTTTGCTATACATAGGTGTTTTGTTTCTTTAGGAGATTTATTCCTAAGTATTTTATTCTTTTCATTGCAATGGAGAGTGGAATTGTTTCCTTAATTTCTCTTTCTATTTTCTCATTGTTAGTGTATAGAAATGCAAGGGATTTCTCTGTGTTAATTTTATATCCTGCCATTTTACTATATTCATTGATTAGCTCTAGTAATTTTCTGGTGATGTCTTTAGGATTTTCTATGTAGAGGAAGATGCCATCTGCAAACAGTGAGAGTTTTATTTCTTCTTTTCCAATCTGAATTTCTTTTTCTTCTCTGACTGCTATGGCTAAAGCTTCCAAAACTATGTTGAATAGTGGTGAGAGTGGGCTCCCTTGTCTTGTTCCTGACTTTAGGGGAAATGCTTTCAATTTTTCACCTTTGAGGATAATGTTTGCTCTGGGTTTATCATTTATGGCTTTTATTATTTTGAGGTATGTTCCTTCTATGCCTGCTTTCTGGAGGGTTTTTATCATAAATGAATGTTGAATTTTGTCAAAGGCTTTCTCTGCATCTACTGAGATAATCATATGTTTTTTATCTTTCCATTTGTTAATGTGGTGTATCACATTGATTGATTTGTGGATATTAAAGAATCCTTGCATTCCTGGGATAAAGCCCACTTGGTCATGGTGTATGATCTTTTTAATATGTTGTTGGATTCTGTTTGCTAGGGTTTTGTTAAGGATTTTTGCATCTATGTTTGTCAGTGATATCAGCCTGTAGTTTTCTTTTCTTTCTTTCTTTCTCTCTCTCTCTTTTTTTTTTTTTTTTTTTTGGTAGCACCTTTGTCTGGTTTTGGTATTAGGGTATGGTGGCCTCATAGAATGAGATTGGAAGTTTACCTTCCTCTGCAATTTTCTGGAAGAGTTTGAGTAGTTTAGCTCTTCTCTAAATTTTTGGTGTAATTCATTTGTGAAGTTGTGCAGTCCTGGGCTTTGGTTTGCTGCAAGATTTTTTTATTACAGTTTCAATTTCCATGCTTGTGATGGGTCTGGTAAGATTTTCTATTTCTCCCTGGTTCAGTTTTGGAAAGTTCTCCTTTTCTAAGAATTCATCCATTTCTTCCAAGTTGCCCATTTTATTGGCATATAGCTGCTGATAGTAGTCTCTTATGATCCTTTGTATTTCTGTGTTTTCTGTTGTGATTTCTCCATTTTCATTTCTAATTTTTTGGATTTGATTCTTCTCCATTTTTTTCTTGATCAGTCTGGCTAATAGTTTGTCCATTTTATTTATCTTCTCAAAGAACCAGCTGTTAGCTTTGTTGATTTTTGCTATGGTCTCCTTTGTTTCTTTTTCATTTATTTCTGCCCTAATTTTTATGATTTTTTTTCCTTCTACTAACCCTGGGGTTCTTCATTTCTTCTTTTTCTAATCACTGTAGGTGTAGAGTTAGGTTATTTATTTGATTTGTCTCCTGTTTCTTGAGGTAGCCTTGTACTGCTATGAACATTCCCCTTGGCACTGCTTTTACAGTGTCCCATGGGTTTTGGGTTGTTGTGTTTTCATTTTCATTCGTTTCTATGCATATTTTGATTTTTTTATTTCTTCTGTGATTTTTTGGTTATGCAGGAGCGTGTTGTTTGACCTTCATATGTTTGTATTTTTAATAGTTGTGTGTGTGTGTTTTTTTTTTCTTTTGTTGACATCTAATCTCACCTCATTGTGATCAGAAAAGATGCTTGGAATGATTCTCATTTTTTTTTTTAAATTTACCAAGGCTTTGTGCCTCAGAATGTGATCTATCCTGGAGAATGTTCCTTGTGCACTTGAGAAAATGTGAAATTCATTTTTTTTGGCATAAAATGTCCTATAGATATCAATTGGGTATAACTGGTCCATTGTATCATTTAAAGTTTGTGTTTCCTTGCTAATTTTCTGTTTAGTTGATGGATCCATGGGTGTGAGTGGGTTATTAAAGTCTCCCACTATTATGTGTTACTGTTAATTTCCCCTTTCATACTTGTTAGCGTTTGCCTTACATATTGTGGTGCTCCTATGTTGGGTGCATATATATTTATAATTGTTATATCTTCTTCTTGAATTAATCCTTTGATCATTATGTAGTGTCCTTCTTTGTCTCTTTTCACAGCCTTTATTTCAAAGTCTATTTTATGTGATATAAGTATTGCTACTCCTGCTATCTTTTGGTCTCCGTTTGTGTGAAATACCATTTTCCAGCCCTTCACTTTCAGTATGTATGTGTACCTTCTTTTGACGTAGGTCTCTTGTAGACAGCATATATAGGGGTCTTATTTTTGTATCCTTCAGCCAGTCTTTATCTTTAGGTAGGGGCATTCAACCCATTTACATTTAAGGCAATTATTGATAAGTATGATCCCGTTGCCATTTACTTCATTGTTTTGGGTTCGAGTTTATACATCTTTTCTGTGTTTCCTGTCTAGAGAAGATCCTTTAGCATTTGTTGAAGAGCTGGTTTGGTGGTGCTGAATTCTCTGAGCTTTTGCTTGTCTGTAAAGCTTTTGATATCTCCTTCATATTTGAATGGGATCCTTGCTGGGTACAGTGATCTGGGTTCTAGATTTTTCTCTTTCATCATTTTAGGTATGTCCTGCCATTCCCTTCTGGCCTAAAGCGTTTCTACTGAAAGATCAGCTGTTATCCTTATGGGAATCCTCATGTGTGTTATTTGTTGGTTTTCCTTTGATGCTTTTAATATTTGTTATTTGTATTTGATCTTTGTTAATTTGATTAATAAGTGTCTCGGGGTGTTTCATCGGGTTTATCCTGTTTGGCACTCTCTGCATTTCCTGGACTTGGGTGGCTATTTCCTTCCCCATTTTAGGGAAGTTTTCAACTATTATCTCCTCAAGTATTTTCTCATGGTCTCTCTTTTTGTCTTCTTCTGGTACTCCAATGATTTGAATGTTGGGGTGCTTGATATTGTCCCAGAGGTCTCTGAGGTTGTCCTCATTTCTTTTAATTCTTTCTTCTTTTTTCCTCTCTGTTTCATTTGTTTCCACCATTCTATCTTCCACCTCAGTTATTCTATCTTCTGCCTCAGTAATTCTACTGTTGGTTCCCTCCATAGTGTTTTTAATCTCAGTTATTGCATTATTCACTGTTGATTAACTCTTCTTCATTTCTTCTAGATCTTTGTTAAATGTTTCTTGCATCTCTTCAATCCTTGTCTCCAGGCTATTTATCTGTAACTCTATTTTGTTTTCAAGACTTCTGATCATTTTTCCTATCATTATTCTGAATTCTTTTTTCAGGTAGACTCCCTATCTCCACCTCTTTTGTTTGGTTTGGTGGGCATTTATCATGTTCCTTTACCTGCTGAATAATTCTCTGCCTTTTCATACTGTTTAGATTGCTGTGTTTGGGGTGGACTTTCTGTATGCTGGAAGTTTGTGGTTCCTCTTTATTGTGGAGGTTCCTCCCTGTGGGTAGGGTTGGACGAGTGGCTTGTCAAGGTGTCCTGGTTAGGGAAGCCTGTGTTGGTGTTCTGGTGGGTGGAGCTGGATCTCTTCTCTCTGGAGTGCTTTGAAGTGTCCAATAGTGAGTGGTTTATGGGTTTGGTGTGACTTTGGGCAGCCTGTATATTAATGCCCAAGGCTGTGTTCCTGCATTGCTGAAGAATTAGCATGGTATGTCTTGCTCTGGAACTTGTTGGCTCTTGGGTGGAGCTTGGTTTCATTGTAGGTATGGAGGCTTTTGGTTGAGCTCTTGTCGATTAATGTTCCCTGGAGTCCAGGGTTTTCTGGTCTTCTCAGGTTTTGGATTTAAGCGTCCTGCCTATGGTTTTCAGTCTTGTTCTTACAGGGGACTCAAGACTTCTCTATCCATACAGCACTGATGATAAAACATCTAGGTTAATGGAGAAAAGATTCTCCACAGTGAAGGACACTCAGAGAGGTTAGCAGAGTTACATGGAGAAGAGAAGAGGGAGGAGGGAGATAGAGGTGACCAGGAGGAGAAGAGGGGGAATCAAAAGGGGCGAGAGCAATCTAGCCACTAATCAATTCCCTATGTGCTCTCCACAGTCTGGAACACTCAGAGAGGTTCACAGAGTTACATAGAGATGAGAAGATGGAGGAAGGAGATAGAGGTGACCAGGAGGAGAAGAGGGGGAGTCAAAAGGAGAGAGACAGATCCAGCCAGCAATCAGTTCCCTAAGTGTTCTCCACAGCTTGGAACACCCAAAGAGATTCACAGAGTGAGTAGAGAAGAAAAGGGGGAGAGAGGAGATAGAGGTGACCTGGGGGAGAAAAAGGAGAATCAAAAGTGGGAGAGGGCAATAAAACCAGTAATCATACTCCTAAGTAAAAGTAGATACTGAAGATTGGCTTATTAAAGGTACAAAATTGATAACAAATACCTAAAAGCAAAGACTAAAAATCTAGAGTAGAGGTTAGACTCTCAGGAATACAATATTTAAAAAAACAAAACAAAATTTATATATGAAATTTGCTTCAAAAGTAGGGTCTTTTTTTTGCAAGGTGATAGTCGGTTATAAAAATGAAAATTAAAGGAGTAATAAAGGACTTAATTTTTTTTAATTTAAAAAATGACAATAGTAAAATATATCTAAGAATTTCTCTGGAGCTGTTGCGGGCAGTGTGTGTGTGTGGGGGGGGGGGGGGTCAGTTCAGTTTCAGATAGTTCCTTGTTCCAGCTTATATTTCTTCTCAAGGTCTATAGGCCCCTTCCAAAGTACTTGGTGCTAACTATAGGGCTTTAATTTGTTTCACCTGTCACTTCCAAAGCCACTCCTTCTATTTATCTTGGCTTCTGTTTACAAGTCTCTTCAGTGTCTAATTTCCACCCTGACACAAGGGGGGTGAAGGTGGAAATTATTTAGGCCCAATTATTTAGGCTCACTTGTTCAGTTGTGCTATGGGGAGGGAGGAACACTGCAAACAAATATCACTGGCATTTTGGGGGAGTGCTTGCAGTGCCTGGGCCACACTGGGTTTGCCCCTGCTCACGGCATGTGTGCTTTCCCAGACTACACTGCTCAGGCTCCAGGTTGCTCTGCAGGGGAACTGTCTAAAGCTGGCCCTGGGTTGTGTGCATTTCCCAGGTTTAAGGCACTCAGGTTCACGTTCTTGAGTACTCCACAAAGGCCCAACGGGTGGGCCTGTGTTTTTTGCCCTTCCCAGGTCCGAGCAGCTCAGGCGACTAGGTGTTTGGTGAGTGCACTCTCCCCAGGTGGGGTGGTGCGTCTTATCACCTCCCTGGTCCCAGCTGATAGGTTTCCTGGGTGTGCAGCAGGAGCGCCGTCTCAGGTGTGACATGTGTCTCATCTGGGGAGCTGATCTCTGGCCACAACCCTCCTGGTGGTTGTCAACTGTCCAGGATCCCAGGAAGACTTGGTTAGCAACTGGGAGCCTGCTTGCAGTTTGGTAGAGGATGATGTCTCTGGGGCTGAGTTAGCCCCTTGCCTTCAGGCTCTGACTGTTGCCCGCCTTCCTCCAGCCAGGGGAGGGGCCAGCTGCTATCCTCTGGTGATCGATGGCTCAGTCCTTTGTTCTGTGAGCAGGCCTGGCAGTGTTTTAGTTTAGAGCTTTTCATGAGATAGTTTTCTCTTTCTCTCTCCCCCCTTCTCTCTCTCTTTTCTCCCCCTCTCTGGCTATCCTGTGATTTGGGTTGCTATCTCATGTTAGCTCCTTCAGATTGTCCTCAGGGCATTCATTGCCCAGACCTAAGCAATGCAGCCCGCGCCTCCCTATTCAACACGTACTCGCTGGTGGCAGATGCGAGTGTCTGGGCTACTTTTCCACTGGGAGTTGCAGTTAGGCATGTAATCTGTGGGTTTTACTTATTTATTTTTCCTCTCAGTTATGTTGCACTCTGAGATTCCAAAACTCCCCACAGACCCACCAGTGAGAAGGTTTTCTGGTGTTTGGAAACTTCTCCTCTTTTACAACTCCCTCCCTGGAATGGATCTCCATCCCTAACTCTTTTGTCTCTCTTTTTATCTTTTATATTCTGTCCTACATCCTTTTGAAGACAATGGGCTGCCTTTCTGAGTGCCTGGTCCCTCCGCCAGTGTTTGGAAGTTGTTTTGTGGAATTTGCTCAGCTTTCAAATGATCTTTTGATGAATTTGTGAGGGACAAAATGGTCTCCCTGTCGTATTCCTCTGCCATCTTATTGAATTCTAGATAGAGATTTTAATGCCTTAGAATATACTCCCAAATGTAGAATTTCTGGAAACTATGGTAGATCTATTTTTCACTTTTCTGAAGACCCTCCATCCTGTCTTTCATGGTCGATGCACAAATTTACATTCCCAGCCATAGTGCACAAGGGTTACCCTTTTTCAATAACCTCAACACCACTTGTTATTCTCTGTCTTTTTGATAATACCCATTCTAACATTATGGTTTTAATTTGCATTCCCCTGATAATTAATGATTTTGAGCACCCCTTTTTGTTGGCTATTTTATATCTATGTCTATTTTTTATAACAATTTTTCAGCACTCAGAAGAAGGCTGAGTGCTGAAGAACTGATGCTTTTGAACTGTGGTGTTGGAGAAGACTCTTGAGAGTCCCTTGGACTGCAGGGAGATCCAACCAGTCCATTCTAAAGGAGATCAACCCTGGGATTTCTTTGGAAGGAATGATGTTAAAGCTGAAGCTCCAATACTTTGGCCACCTCATGCGAAGAGTTGACTCATTGGAAAAGACTCTGATGCTGGGAGGGATTGGGGGCAGGAAGAGAAGGGGACGACTGAGGATGGATGGCTGGATGGTATCACGGACTCGATGGATGTGAGTCTGAGTGAACTCTGGGAGATGGTGATGGACAGGGAGACCTGGCGTGCTGTGATTCATGGGGTCACAAAGAGTCAGACACGACTGAGTGACTGAACTGAACTGATTCAGATCCTATGCCCATTTTTAAAATCAGGGTTTTTTTTATTTTATTTTTCTGTTGAGTCTTATGAATTATTTACTTATTTTAAAGATTTGCCCCTTATCAGATACAAAATTTGCAAATGTTTTCTCCCTTTCAGTAGCTTGCCTTTTTATTTGTTTGGTGGGCTCCTTTGCTCTGCAGAAACTTTTTAAATTTGATATGGGCCCTATTGTTTATTTCTCCTTTTGTCTTTCTTTTGGTATCAAATGCAAAAATCATCACCAAGACTACTGTCAAAAAGCTTATTCAATATGTTTTATTCTATATGTTTTATTGTTTCAGATATATGTTCAAGTCTTGAATCAATTTGGAGTTGATTTTTTGTGCCTGGTGTAAGATAGGGATCCAACTTTATTCTTTTGCAGATAGATGTTCAGTTTCCCCAGTATCATTTATAATTGAGACTGTCATTTCCCTGTTGCATATTCTTGGCTTCTTTGTCACAAGCTTGATCATATACCCATAAGTTTATTTCTGGGCTCTCTTGTTCTGTTCTACATAGGCATGTTCAAATGTAAGTCAGTAGATACTGTTTGTGTAATTGCCATAAATCACTTGTTATATTACCATCAGTATCTTTTTATAGTATGTATTAATAGTTTGATTTTTATCTTTTATCCATGAAGTGTTTAACTTTGTATGGCTGTTGAATCATTTTTTTCCTTGTTCATAGTTTTTACTTGTCTGATAGTTATTAACCAAGAATACTTATCACAGTCTAGATGACTTCATATGACAGTGCATCACCAGTGTGCAGTCACTGTAGGAGAGGCAGAGACATACACACCCAGGCTTAGAAAACTGTCAGTCCCTGTTGTGTGGGATGTGGAGTTAAGTTCACTCACCACACAGCATCCATCTGGCTCCTGTTTCACATTTACATCTGCAGCTGATGAATGGGATACACATATACATAAGACAAAGATAAATGTATTCGACAATGAGAAAGAACTTAGTAATTTTTGGAATAAAAGCTTTATTGTCCATACCCAGATTTTAAGGAATTCTCATTTGTTGATTTTTCTCCTCATGTTTCAGAAGTTCACAGATGGATTATTTGTTGTTATGGTCTGAATTATTTGTTGTGCAGGAATTCAGATGCATCACGGTTCAGTTTTTAATCTTAGAAAAGGAGAATAATATCTCGTAATTCTCTCCCTCTTCTTTGTTACTCTTCCTGCCTTTTTGCTTCAACTATTAATTCATTTATTTATAAGTTTCTAGGCTTCAAAACCCCAACTCAACTTGTCTTTCCTCAGATATTTTTTAATCAATTTAAAGTGTACAATTTTGGGATTCTCTGGTAGCTCAGACAGTAAAGTGTCTGCCCACAATGGAGCAGACCCGGGTTCAATCCCTGGGTTGGGAAGATTCCCTGGAGAAGGAAATGGCAACCCACTCCAGTGCCCTTGCCTAGAAAATTCCATGGATGGAGGAGTCTGGAAGGCTACAGTCCATGAGGTCGCAAAGAGTCAGACATGACTGAATGACTTCACTTTCATTTTAATTTTGCCACAATTTGTGCCAAAATGTACCAGATTGTTTTCCTTCTTAAATATGTTGATATTTCTTATATTTTACATAGTGGGGTTAACTGTATTATTAATATATAAAGCTCACTTACCTGTATGCTTTAGTTTTATTTCATTTATGAGAAATTATTTTATATTTTAGTTATTAAACAATTCATGGTTTAAATAGAAAGACACACTTTCTTTGAAAAAGAAGTCCTTGTGAATAAATGACAAGGTGCATAATCCTTTTGGTAATCTCAACATATTTCTAAAATGTAACTTATATGCATGCAATATTTGATCAAGGTAAAAAGGTCTGATTTTAAATTTCTTCCACTATATAATGCCTTGCTGGTTTCTTTTTTTTTTTTAATTTCTAAAAGAAAGCAGTTATTATATATATTTATCTTATTATCTGATTTAAGTACTAAAATAGGCTTCTAAAGATCTTTTTCCTCAAGAAAATATTATTATAGTTTTACAATTGTTTAAAGAGAAAGAATTCTTTCTGCTCATATTAAAAAATCAAGTTTAATTTGAATCTCATGACATTATCACTACATTTACCCTTTCTGTAAGTTTCCCATTAGACAAGCTATAATAAAATACATTGACTCATGTACTTTTTTTTATCTTCACTTTTATGTTTTGTTTGTTTTGAATGAGACAAGGAACATGTAGCTAAATGATTTAACAACAACAACAAAAAAATAACTACATGAAAAGTAAATTGAGGTGATTCTAAGAAGGTTGAGTGGAAATGTATCAGTTTCTTGAATTTGACTTCTGATTTCCATTTAGCAATGTTAACACCTCCTCATCTCTGAAACACTCTAGTCATTTACTTGAATCATGTTGCATTATAGCTGGCTACAAATTCTATTATGGCTCCAACAATAATTTAATGTTTTATCCACTTAAATCTGGATTGGGTTATGTCTATCTTGACCTATAGAATATGGTGGGATTAAAGCTTTGCCACTTTTTGGTGCAGGCTTGAAGATGACTGGCAGGTTTTGCCTGTTTTTGTGGAATGCTGGCTGTTTGATGGCTCTGTGGGCAGCTCCTACTACTGTGTTCCAGGTCAGTAGTCAGTATCCTGTGTTGGCCCAGTGAGCAAGCCACCCTGGGCAATCAAGTCTTTGGGTGTTTCAGTCCCAGCTTCCATCCAATCAGACCATAGAAAACGCCAAGAAAGAGCCTCCCAGACAACCTCAGTGAATCCACAGATCCACTAGAAACAAAAATAAATGTCATTTTAGGCCACTATTTTAGGGGTGTGTTTTTTTTACACAGCACAAAACCCTGCACAATACTTTAACAACAGTGTTAACACATTATTTTCCTTTTTATTATGGAAGAATAGTTGATTTACTATGTTTCAGGTGTGTAGCAAAGTGAATCTATTATATGTATATATATTTCTGATTATTTTCCATTAAAGAGTATTATAAGATATTGATTATAGTTCCTTGTCTCAGCCCACTTTTTTAATTTAATTTTTTTCTTTTTTCTTTTTAAGTATTTATTTATTTTTGGCAGTGCTGGGTCTTCATTGCTGTGTGGGCTTTTCTCTGCAGCAAGTGGAGATTACTCTTCATTGTGGTAAACAAGCTTCTCAGTGTGGTGGCTTCTCATGCTGTGGAGCACAGGCTCTAGGGCACATGGGCTTCAGTAGTTGTGTCTCCTGGGCTTTAGAGCACAGGCTCAGTAGTTAGGGAACAGAGGTTTAGTTGTTTCACAGCATCTTGGATCGTTTGGGTTCAGAGATCTATCCTGTGTCTCTGCATTGGCATTGAGCCATCAAGGAAGCCCTTTAATTCATTTTTTTTTAATTGGAGGAAAATTCCTTTACAGTGTTGGGTGATTCCTGCTGTACAATAATGCAAATCTGCCATAACACATTATTGACTGGGGGATTTTTGCAGAATTATTGCCTATGGCTGGCAATGTTATGTAAGTGAATATTGAAATACCCAAGTTTGAGTAAATAATAACTTTTTTTTTTTTAACTTAAGAGCAGGACACTATCTAGTTGCTCTTTCATACCTCTGGCTGCCCATCGTTAATAACTTTAACAGATTTATCCACCCATGTTCAGCTAATAGATGCTGAAGTTCCAATAATAGGCTCTTGTAGTCTACTTTTTCCAATTAACATCTTATGCTCTGAGACTTTTATCCTTATTTGTGCTTTTATGATTATCTATCTGGCTATGAGGAACTTCCTCCTGAAAACTTGAGAATCAAAAATCTCACTGCCTACTTGATAACCTCTTTCTGAAGGAACCTGCCTAATCAGTATAGCTCCCAAATCTTTTCTTTTTCTCTTTTTCCACTCTTCAGATTAGGTTTTGTCCCAGTGTTTCCCAAATCAGTGAGCATTTCTATAATCCATCCACTGGGGAAGTCAGAAAAGAGATGTGCTGGGGTGGTCCTATTCCATCATGTCCTACTAGCCATCCAACACCCATAGTGTTATTATTAACACTAGGTTATTAAATACGTTATAAAATAAATTATTTATTATTTTTGTAATTAAAGTGTAGTTTATTTACAATTTTGTGTTAGTTTCTGGTGTACAACAAAATGATTCAACTATATAGATATTATTCTATCATGTATATAAATGGAATTTATATATATAATTTATAAATATATATACATTGTATATAATATATATATATAATTTATATATATATGTGTGTGTGTATATATATATATATGATGTTCCCTAGTGGCTCAGACATTAGTCTGTCTGTAATGTGGGAGACCCAGGTGTGATCCATGTGTCAGAAACATCCCCTTGAGAAGGGCATGGCAACCCATTCCAGGATCTTTGCCTGGAGAATCCCAGGCACAGAGGAGCCTGTCAGGCTACAGTCCATAGAGTCTCAAAGAGTTGGACAGGACTGAGTGACTTCACTTTTACTTTCAAATATATATATTATTTTTCATTATGGCTTGTCCCAGGATATTGAACATAGTTCCCTGTGCTGTACAGTAGGACTTTGTTGTTTATCCATTCTGTATATAATAGTTTGTATCTCCAGTTCAGTTCAGTTCAGTTCAGTCACTCACTCGTGTCCAACTCTTTGTGACCCCATGAATCACAGCACGCCAGGTCTCCTTGTCCATCACCATATGCCGGAGTTCACTCAGACTCACACCCATCAGTCCGTGATGCCATCCAGCCATCTCATCCTCTGTCGTCCCCTTCTCCTCCTGCCCCCAATCCCTCCCAGCATCAGAGTCTTTTCCAATGAGTCAGCTCTTTGCATGAGGTGGCCAAAGTACTGGAGCTTCAGCTTTAGCATCATTCCTTCCAAAGAAATCCCAGGGCTGATCTCCTTTAGAATGGACTGGTTGGATCTCCCCGCAGTCCACGGGATTCTCAAGAGTCTTCTCCAACACCACAGCTCAAAAGCATCAATTCTTTGGTGCTCTGCCTTCTTCACAGTCCAACTCTCACATCCATACATGACCACAGGGAAACCATAATCTTGACTAGACGGACTTTAGTCGGCAAAGTAATGTCTCTGATTTTGAATATACTATCTAGGATGGTCATAATTTTTCTTCCAAAGAGTAAGCGTCCTTTAATTTCATGACTGCAATCACCATCTGCAGTGATTTTGGAGCCCCCAAAAATAAAGTCTGACACTGTTTCCACTGTTTCCCCATCTATTTCCCATGCAGTGATGGGACTAGATGCCATGATCTTCGTTTTCTGAATGTTGAGCTTTAAGCCTACTTTTTCACTCTCCTCTTTCATTTTCATCAAGAGGCTTTTTAGTTCCTCTTCACTTTCTGCCATAAGGGTGGTGTCATCTACATATCTGAGGTTATTGATATTTCTCCAGGCAATCTTGATTTCAGCTTGTGTTTCTTCCAGTCCAGCATTTCTCATGATGTAGTCTGCATATAAGTTAAATAATCAGGGTAACAACATACAGCCTTGACACACTCCTTTTCCTATTTGGAACCAGTATGTGCCTGTTTCTTGTTTAGAGATAAGTTCATTTGTCATATTTTAGATTCTACATATAAGTAATATCATGAGCTATTTGTCTTTCCTTTATTATCCATTCCTTTGTGTTGGACATTTAGGTTGCGTACATGTCTTGGCTATTGTAAGTAGTGCAGCAATAAGCATAGTGGTATGTATATTTTTGAATTACAGTTTTGTCTGGATATCTGCCCAGGAGTGGGATTGCTGGATCATATGGAAACTCTATTTTTAGTTTTTTTGAGGAAACTCCATAGTATTCTCCATATTGACTGTACCAATTTACATTCCCACCAACAATGTAGGAGGGTTCCCTTGTCTCCACACCCTCTCTATCATTTGATATTTATAGACATTTTAATGATGATCATTCTTATTGGTCAAAACCCATATCATTAATGCTACTTCAGTTCCTGAAGCTTACCTGACTCCTCCCACTATCTGAATACTAGTAGCTGTGATTCTTACTGGAACCATCATGATGGTCTCCCAAATCACCTATCCATATGCACTCTCCTCCACTCAGAACTGCATTTGGGTCCATCTGTTTAAAGCACAGATCATTTTAAGACCTGTTCATGTATAAAGCATTTAGTCCATATCAGTGGTTAAGATAATGTCTGTTTCTGTTTTCTATGAAATTCCCAGTCCAGGGCTTTCTGTGTAGTAAGTGGGGAAAAATTAATCAAGATTAGCTTTACCGCTGTGTTTCCCTAGTGGCTCAGATGGTAAAGAATCTGCCTGCAATACAGGAGACTCAGGTTCCATCCCTAAGTTGGGAAGATCTCCTGGAGAAGGGAAGGGCAAGCTGTTCTAGTATTCTTGCCTGGAGAATTCCATGGACAGAGGAGCTTGGTGGGCTATAGTCCACAGGGTCGCAAAGAGTAGGATATGGCTAAGTGACTAACAGTTTCACTGTCTCACAGCTTTACCACTATGAAGAAAGAGAATTTTTAAGAGGGGAATATAAAACCCTATCTTTTTTCGGCCTTCTGTTTCAGTTTTTCTTTTGTTAAATTATATAAGTAGTGTATGTTATCCAGTCCCATCACTTCAAGGCAAATTGATGGGAAAACAATGCAAACAGTGACAGACTTTATTTTCTTGGGCTCCAAAATCACTGCAGATGGTGACTGAAGTCAAGAAATTAAAAGACTCTTGCTCCTTAGAAGAAAAGCTGTGGCAAACCTAGACAATATATTAAAAAGAAGATACATTACTTTGAAGACAAAGGTCTGTATAGTCAAAGCTATGGTTTTTCCAGTAGTCATGTGTGGATGTGAGACTTGAAGCATAAAGAAAGCTGAGCGCTAGAAAATTGATGCTTTAGAACTGTGGTGTTGCATGACACTCTTGAGAGTCCCTTGGACTTCAAGGAGATCTAACCAGTCCATCCTAAAGAAATCAGTCCTGAGTATTCATTGAAAGGACTGATGTTGAAGCTGAAACTCCAGTACTTTGGCCACCTGATGCAAAGAACTGACCCCTTAGAAAAGATCCTGATGCTAGGAAAGGTTGAAGGCAGGAGGATAAAGGGACGACAGAGAATGAGATGGTTGAATGGCATCACTGACTCAATGGACATGAGTTTGAGCAGGCTCCAGGAGCTGGTGATGGACAGGGAAGCCTGGCGTGCTTCAGTCCATGGAGTCACAAAGAGTCAGACATGACTGAGCGACTGAACTGAGTGCATGTTATAAAAAAATATGCATATACAATTATATGTCTTCATGAGAGTTTGTATAATGCCAGACAAAATCATGAAATACACTCAGATTTACAATTAGCTTCTACATGTCACAGTGTATCATAAGCCCCTGTAGACATCATTGTTTACACATGGACCATATTTTTAATAGATCAACAATATTTTCTTGTACTGACAAAATTGTCCTTATTTTACTGGCTTCTAAATTGATGAATATTTCTGTTTTTCCTCATATTTCTTCATGCTATGTAATGTGTGTCCTCAAAAATATCTTCCATCCTTTTTCAAGATTCTGTTCTAATAAAAATTCATAGATTACTCCCACATCCCCTTCAAAACTCACTTTAGAATCTGAAGTTCTAAAAGAAAAAATATGTCCATTTTCTTCAAGGAAATAAGAATGGGAAAAGTTTCACAGCCCACGGAGTTTCCAAGCTTAGTAGACTGAGTTTGAAGGAGCCTTCCCCATGTGATATTAGGAGAGACAGAGGGTTAAAAGGTCCAGAATTTATAGAATTGTAAGAAGGGAAAATAATGTGTGTTTATAGAAAATGAATCAAACTCTTATGGATAGTGTCATGATGAGCAAATTATAGAGAATTATACATACAAAATGCTCTTATTTTATAATTAGTACAATTGTCACATTAACTTTAATTCTTTCTCTTTATATAATAATGTGTTTATGGAAAAAAATCTGAAAATTGCTTGGTTGCCAGTGTGTCATAATAGGGAAAATTAACTGAATAATTATGTCTAAGTAATCTATCTATTCTCCATACCAGAATAGCTTAGCTAGCAGGGTGACTGTATTTTATATCAGAATCTAAGTTGCTGGCTGCCCTGTACTTGTTTGGAAGGAATTATTGCTATAACTATACTGTTTCCAAGATAATCATGATGGTGTGATCACTCACCTAGAGCCAGAGATCCTGGAATGTGAAGTCAAGTGGACCTTAGAAAGCATCACTATGAACAAAGCTAGTGGAGGTGATGGAATTCCAGTTGACCTATTTCAAATCCTGAAATATGATGCTGTGAAAGTGCTGCATTAAATATGCCAGCAAATTTGGAAAACTCAGCAGTGGCCACAGGACTGGAAAAGGTCAGTTTTCATCCCAATCCCAAAGAAAGGCAATGCCAAAGAATGCTCAAACTACTGCATAATTGCACTCATCACACACACTAGTAAAGTAATGCTCAAAATTCTCCAAGCCAGGCTTAAGCAATACGTGAACCATGAACTTCCTGATGTTCAAGCTGGTTTTAAAAAGGCAGAGGAACCAGAGATCAAATTGCCAACATCTGCTGGATCATGGAAAAAGCAAGAGAGTTCCAGAAAAACATCTGTTTCTGCTTTATTGACTATGCCAAAGCCTTTGACTGTGTGGATCACAAGAAACTGTGGAAAATTCTGAGAGAGATGGGAATATCAGACCACCTGACCTGCCTCTTGAGAAACCGATATGCAGGTCAGGAAGCAACAGTTAGAATTGGACATGGAACAACAGACTGGTTCCAAATAGGAAAAGGAGTATGTCAAGGCTGCATATTGTCACCATGCTTATTTAACTTATATGCAATGTACATCATGAGAAACGCTGGACTGGAAAAAGCACAAGCTGGAATCAAGATTGCTGGGAGAACTATCAATAACCTCAGATATGCAGATGACACCACCCTTATAGTAGAAAGTGAAGAGGAACTAAAAAGCCTCTTAATGAAAGGGAAAGAGGAGAGTGAAAAAGTTGACTTACAGCTCAACATTCAGAAAACTAAGATCATGGCATGTAGTCCCATCACTTCATGGGAAATAGATGGGGAAACAGTAGAAACAGTGTCAGACTTTATTTGGGTGGGGGGGGGGGCTCCAAAATCACTGCAGATGGTGATTGCAGTCATGAAATTAAAAGACGCTTACTCCTTGGAAGGAAAGTTATGACCAACCTAGATAGCATATTAAAAACAGAGACATTACTTTGCCAACAAAGGTTCGTCTAGTCAAGGCTATGGTTTTTCCAGTGGTCATGTATGGATGTGAGAGTTGGACTGTGAAGAAAGCTGAGCACCAAAGAATTGATGCTTTTGAATTGTGGTGTTGGAGAAGACTCTTGAGAGTCCCTTAGACTGCAAGGCAATCCAACCAGTCCATGCTAAAGGAGATAAGTCCTCAGTGTTCTTTGGAAGGAGTGATGCTAAAGCTGAAACTCCAATACTTTGGCCACCTCATGTGAAGAGTTGACTTATTGGAAAAAAACTCTCAAGCTGGGAGGAATTGGGCACAGGAGGAGAAGGGGACGACAGAGGATGAGATGGCTGGATTGCATCACTGACTCAAAGGACATGAGTTTGGGTGAACTCTGTGAGTTGGTGATGGATAGGGAGGCCTGGTATACTGCAATTCATGGGTTCCAAAGAGTCAGACAAGACTGAGCGACTGACCTGAACTGAATAAAATAAATCCTATTTAACCATTTCCAAACATTTAAAAAGTGTCTCTGAATTTTTTAATATGATATATACAAGTTATGCCCTCATGTTATGGTGATTAAGTAATTTTCATCAGTTCAATTCTGCTCAGTTGCTCAGCGATGTCCAACCCTGCAAAACCGTGGACTGCAGCATGCCAGGCTTCCCTGTCCATCACCAACTCCCAAAGCTTGCTAGAACTCTGTCATTTGAGTTGGTGATGGCATCCAACCATTTTATCTTCTGTTGTCCCCTTCTCCTCCTGCCTTCAATCTTTCCCAGCATCAGGGTCTTTTCCAATGAGTCAGTTCTTCACATCAGATGGCCCAAATATTGTAATTTCAACTTCAGCACCAGTCCTTCCAGTGAATATTGAGGACTGATTTCCTTTAGGATTGATTGGTTGTATCTCCTTACAGTCCAAGGGTCTCTCAAGAGTCTTCTCCAACACTACAGTTCTAAAGCATCAATTCTGTTGCATTCAGCTTTCTTTGTAATCCAACTCTCACATCCATACACGACTACTGGAAAAACCATAACTTTGACTAGATGGACCTTTTTCTGGGAAGTAATGTCTCTGATTTTTAGTATACTTTCTAGGTTGGTCATAGCTTTTCTTCCATGAATCAATAAATTCAGTGAAAATTGATTTTCATGCAGTTATGATAATCTGAAAGAATGAAAACTATTAAATGAATTCCTACTATCCTTATCATTTATCTCTTTATTTATTTATTATCATTATTACTTTACAATACTGTATTGGTTATGCTATACATTGACATGAATCCACCACAGGTGTACATGAGTTCCAAACCCTGAACCGCCCTCCCACCACCGTCCCCATATCATCTCTCTGGATCATCCCTGTGCACCAGCCCCAAGCATCTTGTATCCTGTATCGAACCTAGACTAGTGATTCATTTCTTACATGATAGTGTACATGTTTCAATGCCATTCTCCCAAATCATCCCATCCTCTCCCACTCCCACAGAGTCCAAAAGTCTGTTCTTTACATCTGTGTCTCTTTTGCTGTCTCACATACAGGGTTATCATTACAATCTTTCTAAATTCCATATATATATGTTAGCATAATGTATTGGTGTTTTTCTTTCTGGCTTATTTCACTCTGTATAATCAGCTCCAGTTTCATCCACCTAATTAGAACTGATTCAAATGTATTCTTTTTAATGGCTGAGTAATACTCCATTGTATATATGTACCACAGCTTTCTTATCCATTCATCTGCTGATGGATATCGAGGTTGATTCCATGTCCTGGCTATTATAAACAATGCTGCGATGAACATTGGGGTACACATGTCTCTTTCAGTTCTGGTTTCCTCAAGGTGTATGCCCAGCAGTGGGATTGCTGGGTCATAAGGCAGTTCTATTTCCAGTTTTTTAAGGAATCTCCACACTGTTCTCCATAGTGGCTGTACTAGTTTGCATTCCCACCAACAGTGCAAGAGGGTTCCGTTTTCTCCACACCCTCTCCAGCATTTACTGCTTGTAGACTTTTGGATCACTGCCATTCTGACTGGTGTGAAATGATACCTCATTGTGGTCTTGATTTGCATTTCTCTGATAATGAATGATGTTGAGCATCTTTTCACTGTTTGTTAGCCATCCGTATGTCTTCTTTGGAGAAATGTCTATTTAGTTCTTTGGCCCATTTTTTGATTGGGTCGTTTATTTTTCTGGAATTAGGCTGCATAAGTTGCTTGTATACTTTTGAGATTAGTCGTTTGTCAATTGCTTCATTTGCTATTATTTTCTCCCATTCCGAAGGCTGTCTTTTCACCTTGCTTATAGTTTCCTTTGTTGTGCAGATGCTTTTAATTTTAATTAGATCCCATTTGTTTATTTTTGCTTTTATTTCCAGTATTCTGGGAGGTGGATCATAGAGGATCCTGCTGTGATTTATGTCGGAGAGTGTTTTGCCCATGTTCTCCTCTAGGAATTTTATAGTTTCTGTTCTTACATTTAGATCTTTAATCCATTTTGAGTATATTTTTGTGAATGGTGTTAGAAAGTCTTCTAGTTTCATTCTTTTACAAGTGGTTGACCACTTTCCCCAGCACCACTTGTTAAAGAGATTGTCTTTATTCCATTGTATATTCTTGCCTCCTTTGTCAAAGATAAAGTGTCCATAGGTGTGTGGATTTATCTCTGGGCTTTCTATTTTGTTCCATTGATCTATATTTCTGTCTTTGCGCCAGTACCATACTGTCTTGATGACTGTGGCTTTGTAGTAGAGCCTGAAGTCAGGCAGATTGATTCCTCCACTTCCATTCTTTCTCAAGATGGCTTTGGCTATTCGAGGTTTTTTTGTATTCCCATACAAATTGTGAAATTATTTGTTCTAGCTCTGTGAAAATTACCGCTGGTAGCTTGATAGGGATTGCATTGAATCTGTAGATTGCTTTGGGTAGTATACTCGTTTTCACTATATTGATTCTTCTGATTCATGAGCATGGTATATTTCTCCATCTATTAGTGTCCTCTTTAACTTCTTTCATCAGTGTTTTATAGTTTTCTAGATATAGGTCTTTAGTTTCTTTAGGTAGATATATTCCCAAGTATTTTATTCTTTTCGTTGCAATGGTGAATGGAATTTTTTCCTTAATTTCTTTTTCTACTTTCTCATTACTAGTGTATAGGAATGCAAGGGATTTCTGTGTGTTGATTTTATATCCCACAACTTTACTATATTCATTGATTAGCTCTACTAATTTTCTGGTGGAGTCTTTAGGGTTTTCTATGTAGAGGATTATGTCATCTGCAAACTGTGAGAGTTTTACTTCTTTTCCAGTTTGGATTCCTTTTATTTCTTTTTCTGCTCTGATTGCTGTGGCCAAAACTTCCAGAGCTATGTTGAATAGTAGCGGTGAAAGTGGGCACACTTGTCTTATTCCTGACTTTAGGGGAAATGCTTTCAATTTTTCACCATTGAGGATAATGTTTGCTGTGGGTTTGTCATATATAGCTTTTATTATGTTGAGATGTGTTCCTTCTATTCTTGCTTTCTGGAGAGTTTTTATCATAAATGGATGTTGAATTTTGTCAAAGGCCTTCTCTGCATCTATTGAGATAATCATATAGTTTTTATTTTTCAATTTGTTAATGTGGTGAATTACATTGATTGATTTGTGGATATTGAAGAATCCTTGCATCCCTGGGATAAAGCCCACTTGGTCATGGTGTATGATCTTTTTAATGTGTTGCTGGATTCTGATTGCTAGAATTTTGTTGAGGATTTTTGCATCTATGTTCATCAGTGATAACAGCCTGTAGTTTTCTTTCCTTGTGGCATCTTTGTCAGGTTTTGGTATTAGGGTGATGGTGGCCTCATAGAATGAGTTTGGAAGTTTACCTTCCTCTGCAATTTTCTGGAAGAGTTTGAGTAGGATAAGTGTTAGCTCTTCTCGAAATTTTTGGTAGAATTCAGCTGTGAAGCAGTCTGGACCTGGGCTTTTGTTTGCTGGAAGTTTTCAGATTACAGTTTCAATTTCCATGCTTGTGATGGATCTATTAAGATTTTCTATTTCTTCCTGGTTCAGTTTTTGAAAGTTGTACTTTTCTAAGAATTTGTCCATTTCTTCCACGTTGTCCATTGTATTGGCATATAATTGCTGATAGTAGTCTCTTATGCTCCTTTTTATTTCCGTGTTGTCTGTTGTGATCTCTCCATTTTCATTTCCAATTTTATTGATTGATTTTTCTCCCTTTTTTTCTTGATGAGTCTGGCTAATGGTTTGTCAATTTTATTTATCCTTTCAAAGAACCAGCTTTTGGCTTTGTTGATTTTTGCTATGGTCTCTTTTCTTTCTTTTGCACTTATTTCTGCCCTAATTTTTAAGATTTCTTTCCTTCTACTAACCCTGGGGTTCTTCATTTCTTCCTTTTCTAGTTACTTTATGTGTAAAGTTAGGTTATTTCTTTGACTTTTTTCTTGTTTCTTGAGGTATGCCTGTATTGCTATGAACTTTCCCCTTAGCCCTGCTTTTATAGTGCCCCACAGGTTTTGGGTTGTTGTGTTTTCATTTTCATTAGTTTCTATGCATATTTTGATTTCTTTTTTGATTTCTTCTGTGATATGTTGGTTATTCAGAAGCGTGTTGTTCTTACTCCATATGTTGGAATTTTTAATAGTTTTTCTCCTGTAATTGAGATCTAATCTTAAAAGATGCTTGGAATGATTTCTTTTCTTTTTCTTTTTTTTTTTTTTTTTTAATTTATCAAGGCTAGACTTATGGCCCAGGATGTGATCTATCCTGGAGAATGTTCCATGAGCATTTGAGAAAAAGGTGAAATTCATTGTTTTGGGGTGAAATGTCCTATAGATATCAATTAGGTCCAACTGGTCTATTGTATCCTTTAAAGTTTGTGTTTCTTTGTTAATTTTCTGTTTAGTTGATCTGTCCATAGGTGTGAGTGGGGTATTAAAGTCTCCTACTATTATTGTGTTATTGTTAATTTCCCCTTTCATATTTGTTAGCATTTTTCTTACATATTGCAGTGCTTCTATGTTGGGTGCATATATATTTATAATTGTTATACCTTCTTCTTGAATTGATCCTTTGATCATTATGTAGTGGCCTTCTTTGTCTCTTTTCACAGCCTTTGTTTTAAAGTCTATTTTATCTGATATGAGTATAGCTACTCCTGCTTTCTTTCGGTCTCTATTTGCATAGAATATCTTTTTCCAGCCCTTCACTTTCAGTCTGTATGTGTCCCTTGTTTTGAGGTGGGTCTCTTGTAGACAACATATATAGTGATCTTGTTTTTGTATCCATTCAGCCAGTCTTTGTCTTTTGGTTGGGGCATTCTACCCATTTACATTTAAGGTAATTATTGATAGGTATGATCCCATTGCCATTTACTTTATTGTTTTGGGTTTGGGTTTATACACCCTTTTTGTGTTTCCTGTCTAGAGAATATCCTTTAGCAATTATTGGAGAGCTGTGTTGGTGGTGCTGAATTCTCTAAGCTTTTGCTTGTCTGTAAAGCTTTTGATTTCTCCTTCATATTTGAATGAGATCCTTGCTGGGTACAGTAATCTGACCTGTAGGTTATTTTCTTTCATCACTTTAAGTATGTCTTGCCATTCCCTCCTTGCCTGAAGAGTTTCTATGGAAAGATCAGCTGTTATCCTTATGGGAATCCCCTTGTGTGTTATTTGTTGTTTTTCCCTTGCTGCTTTTAATATTTGTTCTTTATATTTGATCTTTGTTAATTTGATTAATATGTGTCTTGGGGTGTTTTACCTTGGGTTTATCCTGTTTGGGACTCTCTGAGTTTCTTGGATTTGGGTGATTATTTCCTTCCCCATTTTAGGGAAGTTTTCAACTATTATCTCCTCAAGTATTTTCTCATGGTCTTTTTTTTTGTCTTCTTCTGGGACTCCTATAATTCAACTGTTGGAGCGTTTCATATTGTCCTGGAGGTCTCTGAGATTGTCCTCATTTCTTTTAATTCATTTTTCTTTTTCCCTCTCTGATTCATTTATTTCTACCATTCTATCTTCTATTTCACTAATCCTATCTTCTGCCTCCGTTATTCTACTATTTGTTGCCTCCAGAGTGTTTCTGATCTCATTTATTGCATTATTCATTATATACTGACTCTTTTTCATTTCTTCTAGGTCCTTGTTAAACCTTTCTTGCATCTTCTCAATCCTTGTCTCCAGGCTATTTATCTGTGATTCCATTTTGATTTCAACATTTTGGATCATTTTCACTATCATTATTTGGAATTCTTTATCAGGTAGATTCCCTATCTCTTCCTCTTTTGTTTGGTTTGGTGGGCATTTATCCTGTTCCTTTACCTGCTGAGTATTCCTCTGTCTCTTCATCTTGGTTATATTACTGCATTTGGAGTGGCCTTTCTGTATTCTGGTAGTCTGTGGAGTTCTCTTTATTTTGGTGTTTCCTCTCTGTGGATGGGGTTATATCAGTGGCTTGTCAAGGTTTCTTGGTTAAGGAAGCTTGTGTCGGAGTTCTGGTAGCTGGAGCTGGATTTCTTCTGTCTGGAATGCAATGAAGTGTCCAGTAATGAGTTATGAGATGTCAGTGGTTTTGGAGTAGCTTGAGCTCCCTGTATATTGAAGATCAGAGGTGTTTTCCTGTGTTGATGGAAAATTTGCTTGGTATGTATTGCTCTGGAACTTGTTGGCCGTTGGTTGGTGCTTG
The DNA here is from genome assembly GCF_042477335.2 of Ovis canadensis. NCBI lineage: Eukaryota > Metazoa > Chordata > Mammalia > Artiodactyla > Bovidae > Ovis > Ovis canadensis. The sequence continues at coordinate 110,627,234 of NC_091246.1, forward strand.
GTTTCAGTGTAGCTATGGAGGCGTTTGATAAGCTCCTATTGATTAATGTTCCCTGGAGTCAGGAGTTCTCTGATATTCTCAGGATTTGGACTAAAGCCTCCCACTTCTGGTCTTCAGTTTTATTTTTATAGTAGCCTCTAGACTTCTCCATCTATATGGCACTGATGATAAAACATCTAGGTTAGAGATGAAAAGTTTCTCCACATTGAGGGACACCCAGAGAGGTTCACTGAGTTACATGGAGAAAAGAAGAGGGAGGGGGGAGTTAGAAGTGACTGGAATGGGATGAGGAGGGATCAGAAGAGAAGAGAGCAAGCTAGCCAGTAATCACTTCCTTATGTGTGCTCCGGACCACTCAGATATGTTCACGGAGTTATACAGAGAAGAGGAAAAGGAGGAAGGAGACAGAGGTGGCCAGGAAGGTAAAAGAGGGAAATGAAAAGGAGAGAGACAGATCCAGCCAGTAACCAGTTCCCTAAGTGTTCTCCACTGTCTGGAACACACAGAGATTCACAGAGTTGGGTAGAGAAGAGAAGGGGGAGGGAGGAGACAGAGGCAACCTGGTGGAGAAAAAGGAGAGTCCAAAGGAGGAGAGAGTGGTGAAGCCAGTAATCTTGCTCTCAAGTAAAATTGGGTACTGAAGATTGGGTTTTTAAAGGTACAAAATTGATAACAAATACCAAAAAACAAAGATTAAAAATATAAAGTAAAGGTTAGATTTAAAAAATACAATATTAAAGAAAAGAAGAAGAAGAAGAAAGAAAAAAGGAAAAAAAAAAGTCACCAGAATTATTTAAAAAACCACAACAACCACACAAAAAAATATATGGTGTTTACTTTAAGAACTTAAAAATTTAAAAATGTTTAAAAAAAACAGAAGAAAAAGTAAAGAAGAAAAAACAAAACAACAAAAAAAGAATGATCGTAAAAATAGTAAAGGTATATCTAGGACTTTCTCTGGTGTTGTTGTGGGCAGTGTGGGGTCAGTTCATTTTCAGATAGTTCCTTGATCTGGCTTATATTTCTTAAGATCTATACTTCCAAGGTGGTTCCCTCTGTTTTAGCTTTTTCTGTTTGCTGGTCTCTTCAGTATCTGTTTTCAACCCTGACACAAAGGGGATGGTGGTGGACACTTTTTTTTTTTTTTTTAGGCTCACTTGTTCAGTCGTGCTGTTGGGAGGGAGGGATGCTGCAAACAAATAACACTGGTGTGTGCTCGTAGTGTCTCAGCCATGCTGGGCCTGCCCCCGCTCATGGCACACACTGCTCAGGCTCTAGGTTGCTCCACCAGGAACCGTCTAAGGCCGGCCCTGGGCTGCATGCACCTCCCTGGTCTAAGCCGCTCAGGCTCAGGCACTCAGGTAGTCCTCAGAGGTGCAGACCCGGTTGGGCCTACGTTTTGTGCCCTTCCCAGATCCGAGCAACTCGGGTGTTTGGCGAGTGCGGTCACTGCGACTTATTGCCTTTCCCGTCCCTGCTGCTCAGTTTTCTGGGTGTACAACTGGTGCCCCTTCTTAGGCAGATGGTGACTGTCCAGAACCCCAGGAAGTCTTAGTTAGCAAAGAAGTTTGCTTGTAGTTTGGAAGTTAATGTCTCTCTGGTGCTGCGAATGCCCCCTTCCGGCCCTTTTGGCTCTGGCTGCCTGTCACCGGAGAGGGATGGTGTGCAGCCAGCTAATTCTGTTCTGTCCTTTGTTCTGTGTGCAGTCCTGGCGGTGTCTTATGTTAGAGCTTTGCGCGTGGTAGCTATCCCACAGTCTGGTTTCCTAGCCCAAGTTAGTTTGCTCTGGTTATGGGCAGGGCGTTCCAGCCTGATTCTTGAAAACCACTGCAGCCCATGCCTCCCTGCCCAGCTCCCACTTGCTAGTGGCGGATGCAGGCATCTGCACTGCTTCTCCACTGGGGGAGTTACTGTTGGGCTTGTAATCTGTTGCTTTTAATTATTTATTTATTTTTTCTCCCTGTTATGTTGCCCTCTGTGCTTCCAAGGCTTGTCACAGACTCGGCAGTGAAAGTGTTTCCTGGTGTTTGGAAACGTCTCTCTTTTTAAGACTGTCTTCCCGGGATGGAGCTCCCTTCCTACCTCTTTTGTCTCTTTTTCCATCTCTTATATTTTTTCCTACCTGTTTTTGAAAACAATGATCTGCTTTTCTGGGTGCCTGATGTCCTCTGCCAGCATTCAGAAGTTGTTTTGTCACGTTTACTCTGTGTTGAAATGTTCTTTAGATGAATTTGTGAGGGAGAAAGTGATCTCCCCATCCTATTCCTCCACCATCTTAGGACTGCCCTCCACTTATCTCTTTTGATAATGGAAGATATGCACAGATACTTGCAAAAAAAAAAAAGGCACATTCAAGCAACTTTCCACAGGAGAGTATACAATGTGAGATTATGTTGAGCTGATGTCTGAGCTCATACATATATGTGCGTGTGTGTGTGTAGTTATATATAGCCTGTTTTCACTTGCTTTGATTGTCTGTGGTTGTGCTTTGTTATGTTATGTTTGACTTTATTCTGAATTCCATCCATTTATTCTTGGTGCATTTTCCTTCTGAAGTTGAACTTTTTCTTAAGCTAGTCAAATTGTTTACCATTTATTTCATTTTTTTTTACCTTCCCATGTTTAATATATTTATTTTAATTATGCTATTAATATGTTCCAGTTTTATTGAGATATAATTGATCTATATATCACTGGATAAGTTTAGTGTATATATTATATGCATTTATTGTGAAGTGATTACTGCAATAAGTTCAGTTAATATCCATTATCTCATATAGATATGATAGAAAAAAATTTTAATAAGCTTTTTCTTTATGACGAGAACTCTTTGGATCTATTCTCTTAACAACTTTCATGTATGTCACTATACAGTGCTAACCATAATATCATGCCGTGTATTACATCCATAGGTGTTGTTGCTGTTCAGGTGCTAAGTTTGTCTATTTGTGACCCCATGGATGGCAGCACACCAGGCTCCTCTGTCGTCCTCTCCTGGGGTTCACTCACATTCATTTCCGTTGAGTCAGTGAGGCTATCTAATCACCTCATCCTAGTTTGTACCTTTTGACCAACCTTCCACCAGTATTCATTCTCCCACTATATCTGATAACCACAAATCTGATATTTTTCAATTTCTGTTGTTTTAAAAAAAAATCTTGCTGTTGCCATGGTGAAATCTTTGTAAGTGCAATTTAGCAGATATAAGGTGAACAGGAAGAGAAAGGGAGAGGTAGGGTAATCAACAGTCAACAACCCTCCTGCTTTCTGATTGAAATTTCTATGGATATCATTACAGACTCACATGTAGTTATAAGAGATGTTCCATATACACTTCTGGAGAAGGGAATGATGATCCACTCGTGTTCTTGCCTGGAGAATCCCATGGACAGAGAGCCTGGTGGGCTGCTGTTTGTGGAGGTCACAAAAAATGGGGCACAACTGAGCGATTAACACACACACACATATAAACTTTGCCTAGTTTTCCCCCAGTAATATTTTACAAAAATGTAGTATAATATCACAAGGAGGACCTTGACATTGGCCTAGATGGTATCTACTGATCCAGTCTTTTCAGAATTCCCAAATTTTACATGTGTTGATGTATGTGTGCGTGTGTGTGTGTGTGTATGTGTGTGTACATACTAACTTCAATACAGTTATATTACAGTGCAGGTTCAAGTAACCACCCTTATAGCAAAGATGAATGAATTCCAAAAGACAGGATCTCCTTGTCTGGTCTAGGCACTAGTCTTGTGTCACATAGATGCTTTTCTAACATTTTTCTCCTAGTCTGTACTTTGTCATTTTGTCCCCTTAGTAGTCTTTTGTACAGAAAAAGGTTTCAGTTTTGATGGTGTTCAATTTATCAACTTTCCAATTTTACATCACTTTTTGGCTGTCAAGTCTAAGAACTCTTTACCTTGACATAGATCTCAAAGATTTTCTGCTGGAATTTTTCCTGAAAGTTTTATAATAATACATTTAAATCCATGATTTACCTTTTTCATTGATTTATAGTTGATTGAAAATATGTTAGTTCCAAGTGTATAGCACAGTGATTCATTTATTATTAGTCCTGATTATGTTTCATTATAAGTCATTACAACATATTGAATGTATATCTCTGTATAGTAAATCCTTGCTGCTTATCTATTTTATGTATACTAGTTTATATCTGTTAATCCCATACTCCTAATTTGTCCCTCCCTCCCTTACCCTGCTCCCCTTTGGTAACACAGTTTTTTTTCTATTTGTGTTTCTGTTTTAAATAAGTTAATTTGTATTATTTTTTAGATTCCCTATATAACTGATAGCATATGATACTTGTCTTTTTCCATCTAACTTAATTCAGAATTATATTCCAACCATGTTGCTGCAATTTGCATTATTTCATTCTTTTTATATTTTAATTATATATATATATACATATATATATATATATATATATATATATATAAGCAATGGACTATTGTTTATATCTATCACTATCACATATTCTTAAGCCAGTCTTCTGTTGATGGGAATTTAGGTTGTTTCCATGTCTTGACTATTGTAAATAGTGCTTCTATGAACATCAATGTGCATGTATTTTTCAATTTTTTGTCTTTTCTGGATATATACAAAGAAGTGGGTTTACCAGATCACATGGTAAGTTTATTTTTAGATTTTTGAGGAGCCTGCATTCTGTTTTCCATAGTGACTGCACCAGTTTGCATTCATACCAACAGTGTGGGAGATTCTCTTTTCTCGGCACCCTCTCTAGCACTTGTTATTTGTAGATTTTTGGATGATGGCCATTCTGCCTGGTGTGAGGTGACACATTATTGTAATTTTGATTTGCATTTCTCTAATAATTAACAGTGATGAGCATCTTTTCATATGCTTGTTGGCCATCTGTATGATCCATTTTGAATTCAGACATATATAATATGAAGTTTAGGTTGATGTTCATCTGTCTTTCTTGTTGCTGTTTAGTCGCGAAGTTGTATTCGACTCTTTTGCAAGAGTATTATGTTTTTAATTGTTTATTTGTATTCATTTTTAGTACATAGAAATGAAACTGATTTATTTGTGTTGATCTTGTGTTCTGTAACACTTGGGCAACCTTGCTTCTTAGTTCCAGGAATTTTTTGTTGATTCTTTTGGAAATTTCATATACACAATGATGTCATTTGTAATTAGGGGCAGTTTTATTCCTGACTTTGCAAACTGTACATTTTTTTCTTTTTCATGCCTATGATACTGAGTAGAACTCCTAGTACTCTGTTGAATAAATGTGTGAGGGTGGACATCCTTGCTTAGTTCAAATATGAAGGGTCATTTTCAGTTTTCCATCTTTAAGATGACATTAGCTATAGAATTTTTTATAGGTATTCTTTATCACACTGAGGTATTTCTAACTAGCTGAGATTTATTATTTTTATCATGACTGACTGTTACATTGTGTCAAATGTTTCTTATGCATAAAGGGATAAGATCAAATTTTTTCTGCTTTAGCTTAAGTAGTTGATATAGTTGGTATTTATATAATTGATGTCAGTTACTGATTTAGGATACTGACCACTCTTGATCTAGAATACATTGCACTCAATCACAGTGTATAATTATTTTCATGAATTTTGAGTTTGACCTGTAAATACTTTGTTGAAGATTTTTGTGTCAAAGTTCATGAAAGATACTCCCTAGTATTCCTTTTTTTTTCTGTAATCATTGTCTGGATTTGGTATAAATTTACGAATGTCCTATTAACTGAAGTATGAAGTGTACACTGATCTTTTTGAAGAAATTATGCAAAATTGGCATTAGTTCTTTAAATGGTTCCTAGAATTCTTCAATGAAACTATCTAGGCCTAAAAATTTTAATTGCATTTCAATTTGTGTAAAGAATATAAGACTATGCAGGGTACCAGTTTCATCTTGACTGAGTTTTGGCAGTTTGTAGTTTCCAAAAGATGTATGAATTTTTGAGCGTAAAGATGTTTATTGTATTTTTCCTTAATGAATGCAAGATCTATAAAGAACATATCCTATTTCAGTCTTGATATTGACTATTTGTATCTTCTTTTTATGTTTTTTTGTCAGTTCTGGTAGATGTTTATCCATTTTATCGATTTTTCCAAAGATCAAGATTTCTATTCCACCGATTTTTCTCTGCTGAGCTTCTGTTTTCAACTTCATTTTTTTCTCCTCTGATTGTTACTGCCCTTTTCCACCTTCTTTCTTTGGACTTGTTCTACTCTTTGTTAAAACAAAATGCATTTAGTTTTAACTAGATGATGTTTGCTTTACAATGTTTCTGCCATACATGAACATGAATCAGCCATAGGTATACGTATGTTCCCTCCCTCTTGAACCTTCATCCCTTCTCCCAGGTTCTTGAGATAGGAACTAGATTCAAGGTCTTTCCTGGTTCTACTGTGCGCACTTAGTGCTACCATTTCCCTCTCAGTACTGCTTTAGCTGTATCGCATATATTTTGATACAATTAATTTTTATTTTCATTTAGATCTATACTTTCTTGAGACTTTCTCTTAGATCCATGACTTATTTACTTTATCTACTCACATGTTTGACTGTGTGGATCACAATAAACTGTGGAAAATTCTGAAAGAGATGGGAATACCAGACCACCTAACCTGCCTCTTGAGAAATCTGTATGCAGGTCAGGAAGCAACAGTTAGAACTGGACATGGAACAACAGACTGGTTCCAAATAGGAAATGGAGTATGTCAAGGCTGTATATTGTCACCCTGCTTATTTAACTTCTATGCAGAGTACATCATGAGAAATGCTGGACTGGAAGAAACACAAGCTGGAATCAAGATTGCCGGGAGAAATATCAATAACCTCAGATATGCAGATGATACCACCCTTATGGCAGAAAGTGAAGAGGAACTAAAAAGCCTCTTGATGAAAGTGAAAGAGGAGAGTGAAAAAGTTGGCTTAAAGCTCAACATTCAGAAAACGAAGATCATGGCATCCGGTCCCATCACTTTATGGGAATAGATGGGGAAACAGTGGAAATAGTGTCAGACTTTATATTTTGGGGCTTCAAAATCACCGCAGATGGTGACTGCAGCCATGAAATTAAAAGCCACTTACTCCTTGGAAGAAAAGTTATGACCAACCTAGATAGCATATTCAAAAGCAGAGACATTACTTTGCTGACTAAGGTCCGTCTAGTCAAGGCTATGATTTTTCCTGTGGCCATGTATGGATGTGAGAGCTGGACTGTGAAGAAGGCTGAGCACCGAAGAATTGATGCTTTTGAACTGTGGTGTTGGAGAAGACTCTTGAGAGTCCCTTGGACTGCAAGGAGATCCAACCAGTCCATTCTGAAAGAGATCGACCCTGGGATTTCTTTGGAGGGAATGATGCTGCAGCTGAAACTCCAGTACTTTAGCCACCTCATGGGAAGTGTTGACTCATTGGAAAAGTCTCTGAAGTTGGGAGGGATTGGGGGCAGTAGAAGAAGGGGATGACAGAGGATGGGATGGCTGGATGGCATCACGGACTCGATGGACATGAGTCTGAGTGAACTCTGGGAGATGGTGATGGACAGGGAGGCCTGGCGTGCTGTGATTCATGGGGTCGCAAAGAGTCGGACACGACTGAGCGACTGAATTGAACTGAACCCACATGTTTAGTGAATTTCCTATTGTCTTTCTTTTATTGATTTCTTGTTTGATTACACTGTGCTCAGAGAATGTACTCTGTATGATTTTCAATCTTATAAATGTGTTGACAGGTGTATTATAGCCCAGGATATGGTCTTCCTTGGTGAATATTCAGTTGGAACTTGAGAAAATGCTGTATTTTGGGAGTACAGTGCCCAGTATGTGTCAATTAGGTGTTGTTGGTTGATGGTACGTTTACCTCTTCCGTGTTTTTTGCTATTTTTTGTTTAGCAACCCTATCAGTTACTGAAAGGAAGATAATATTGTTTACAGTTTTGATTATGGATTTGTCTGTTTTTCCTTTCAGCTCTGTCCCTTGTTTCTGTATGTATTCTAAAGCTCTGTTTTTTCCTTGGTCCACACTTAAGATTGTTATTTCTTTCTGGTAATTGATCTTTTCATCATCTGTAATGTTTCAGCTCATCAGTAGAAATCTTTGCTCTAGTCTGCTTTAACAGATATTATTTAGCTACTTCTATCTTCCAGTTAAATCTTTTCACAGAATTATTTTTCCAAACTTTTAATTTAATGTAAATACATCATCAGATATTAACTGAATTTCTTGCAAACAACATATCTTTGGGTCACACTATTTTTAATCTACTCTGCAAGCCTCCCTCTTTGATTGGTTTATTTAGATGTTTACATTTAAGCCAATTATTGCTGCTGCTGCTGCGGCGGCGGCGGCGGCAGCAGCGTCATTTCAGTCGTGTCCGACTCTGCCGGAACCTCACAGACGGCAGCCCACCAGGCTCCCCCGTCCCTGGGATTCTCCAGGCAAGAACACTGGAGTGGATTGCCGTTTCCTAGGATAGCACTTAAGTCTGCCATTTTATTATTTCTTTCTATTTGCTTCCTTTTTGTTTGTTCCTTTGTTGGTGAAACTCTCCATCTGCCCTCTTGATAATGGTTCAAAATTCACCTTGTGCTTTTGGGAGGTTTCCCACTTGGTCTAGAGGATGAATGAGCAGATTTGGACTGTACTCTCCTGCGAGGTTGGGAGTGGGGACATGCCAGACACAGGTCACTTTCTTTTGTAGAAGTAGGGAATATTTGTCACCTAGCTGCTCTGATGTTCCTCTGGTCCTGGCATCCCAAGACAGTTCATGTTCTTCTCCCTATTAGCTTTTATTTGGGTTTGAATTTGTTTAATATATATTCTTCCATCTTCTTACTTACAATCTCTGTGTGTGTATTACATGTTTCTTTGGACTTCCCTAGCAGCTCAGATGGTAAGCAATCCACCTACAATGCAGAGCTCCAGGTTTGATCCCTGGTTTCAGAAGATCCCCTGGAGAAGAAAATGGCAACCATTACAGTATTCTTGCCTGGAGAATCCCATGGACAGAGAAGCCTGTAGGTTGAAGTCCATGGGGTCACAAAAAGTTGGACACAACTGAGCAACTAACACTGTCACTTTCTCCTGAATTGACCCGGTTCCCATGAATGAGGGGAGCCCAGAAATTCCCTCAGTCCCTTGAGAGGATATTAAAGAGCTCACTGGGAATCTGCTAGGGAGCTTGTCAGAGGAAGAAAGGTACTTTGAAATTCAAAATGTCTTATATGGATTAAATGTATTAATCAAGTAAAACTCCTGAAAGCAATACTCGCCTCATAGTGCATTAAACCTCAGCTGTTATGACCATTGGCTACCTACTTTGTGTCAGACAGCCTTCTGTGTATCTACCCTAAAAATATATTTTAGAAAACCTAAATGGAATCTAGTTTAAAGTAGCTAAAGGGAGAACTGTCTCCTTCTTTTCAAATATGAAGAATTCACACTGCTTTCATATACAACTAACAGGTTAGATATTTGCCTGTGTTTCAATTAAGGCACTAGAGTGTGTACATGCTCAGTTCTATCCAACTTTTTGCGACCCCATGGACTTCAACCCACCAGGCTCCTCTGTCCATGGGATTTCTCAGGAAAGAATACTGGAGTGGGTTGCCATTTCCTATTCCAGGGGATCTTCCCAACCCAGGAATTGAACCCAAGTCTCTTGCATTTCCTGGACTGTCAGGCTTTATCAGGATTGCATTTTCATTATTCTTTATCACTGCACCACCTGGGAAGCCCCAAGGCCCTAGAGACTTGGTTTGAAAGATAGTTAATAAAAATTAAATATATTAGATACTCTACCTCATACATACTAATCACAAATTTAGTTATATTGATAGCAAAAGCACCTTTGATAATTCTGAAATTTATAGTTTCTGTCCCAGTTAGAATAAGATTATGGTTTACATTAGATAAATCATCAAATGAAAAATGATTATATAATATAGAATTAGTATGTGTGGAGATAGGCATCCTGCCTGAAGTGGGTTCATTGGCTTTGTTCCATGAAATCCACAATTACAGGCTTCTTATGCTTTAATGTTAGGTCCTTTCTAAGACATAGACTTCATCCTCATGGACCTTTGGTCCAGAGTCCAGATTCTAGACAGCAGAACAAGGAAGAGGGCCAAGGCCTTGAGCCAGTACATCCAATGGAAGATTACAGGAGGAAACCACATGAGACCCTGTTGCCAGAACATAGTCATGTGGATGTGGCAATTTTCAAAAGACCCTGTGCAATGAACTGTTTATGCTGTGTCGACATGGGGCCAGCTTATAGAGAAAAGAGAAAAAAGACATGGAGTGACAGAGAGAAGTTGCTAGAAAATGTCACATAATTTTTACTTAAGAAAATACAAAGTGTGGAGAATAGACACTTAACTCACTGTATGTTATGCACTTCAGAATTTTAAAGCCCAAATTCAAAATAGCATCCTCAAAGTTACATATAAAGCCTACATTGCCCAGATAGATACTTGCATACCATTTCTAATTTGGGTCAAGGGAACTTGAACCCCAGAAACTATTTTAAAGGGAATTACCCCTTGAATTATTTTTAGTCTGGTGATCCTTTCTTATTTGCCAACTCTACTGTGTGAATTATTGTTGTTCAGTCACTCAGTTGTGCCCTATTTTTTGCGAGCCCCCCATGGACTGCAGGACACCAGGCTTCCCTGCCCTTCACCATCTCCTGGAGTTAGCTCAAACTTACGTTCATTGAGTCACTGATGCTATCTAATCATCCCATCCTTTGTTGCCCATTTTTCCTGCCATCTTTCCCAGCATCAGTGTCTTTTCCAATGAGTTGGCTACTGTGTGGGTAAGGTGGGACTTACAGGAGTAATTTTGTATGTGGGCTAGAAAACAACCATTATATATAAACTCATTCAACTAAGAGAGAAAACTTTGTGGGCTTCATCTTATTTGTATAAAGGTATAAAATAAAGTAAATAAGATGGCTGACAAATTTAACACATAGGAATTAGTCAATGTCTGGTCTTGACAGAAGTATGGACCACAGGTTTTCAATATAAGAAATGTTTTCTAGAGCACCTGTAGAATCTAAATAAAATCATTTTGTTAACTATTGGAGGTAACGGATATATTTCAGCATAAAATCAGTTATAAGTACTGAAAGGAAATTATTTCTTTTGTCTATGAGAAAAATCTTTTGTAGCTAGAGATGACAGTGCTCTTGAAACTGTTTATAAGATAAATTATGCCCAGATGGAGATAGTGGTATAGAACCCACTTATCAATGCAGGAGACATGAGAGAAGCAAGTTCAATCCCTGAGTTAGGAAGATCCCCTGGAGGAGGGCATGGGAACCCACTCCAGTATTCTTGCCTGGAGAATCCCATGGACAGAGCAGCCTGATGAGTTACAGTTCATGGGGTCACAAAGAGTTGGACATGACTGATGTGACTTAGCATGCACGCATGCACCCATGAATAATACTATCATTAATGGGTTAATATTCTCAGCTTGATATCGGGACCTGGGAACTGGCAAATTCACTTGTTCACACTCCAAACCAAGGATTTTAAATAAAATGCAAAGATATTGATAATGTGAAGATACTATCAGTCAAAGCTGAGGAAATTTTATATCTAGCATGATACTCTTAGATAATTATTTGCTGCAAACTTGCACAGATTCCCTTTGGGAAACTGAGACCATGAAAACAATTGTCTGAGAAACAGCATTTTGGTAAGATTAGAGCTGTTAAATCAAATATACATTATGTGCAATGGGGATATTATGGAAGATAATGGAATATACAAATTGGTCACTCAGAACATAAATTTAATTAACTGCCCAGTAAAGAATTTTCTCAACTGTTAGAGAAACTAAAATCACCTAGATGCAGACAGATTATAGCTGCAAAAGGTGCATTTAGGGAAGACGAACACTTTGAGTGACTATATAATTTGTTATGAAAAAGCTTTACAATGATGCATGAAAAAGCATAAAAAGCCTTAATGCCCTGGACTATCTATCTATCTATCTATATCTATATATATATATATATATATATATATATATATATATATATATATATATTACTTTGTTAATAAGTAGTATCTAACAGAGAGGTATTTAAAACACTGACTGTATGGTGGTACAGTAGAGACTTCAGCAGTAACAATGCATCTTCTTTAATCATTTGCACAGAAAAGAGCAAAAGGAGATGTGGTAAAGTCATGTGATTATTTTTTAAAAGATTATTTTTTTTTATTTTTCTTTTTAGTGGGCTGAGTCTTTGTTGATGCACAGCTTTTCTCTATTTGCAGTGAATGGGGGCTAATTTCTAGCACAGAGCTCGCATTGCAGTGTCTTCTCTTGTTGCACAGCACAGGCTCTAGAACACCTGGACTTCAATAGTTGTGGTTCCCGGACTCTACAGCACAGACTCAGTAGCTGCGGATTATAGACTTAGTTGCCCCAGTGCGTGTGGAATCTTCCTAAAACAGAATTTGAACATGTGTCCCCTACATTGGCAGGTGGTTTCCTTACCACTGGACCACCAGGGAAGTCTAAGTCACATGATTATTAATGGACAGGAAATTAATTTTCCTTCTTCTCCCCACTGTTAACTTTCACACTAGTGGAGGGAGAGAGCAGCTAGATTGAAGTCTGGATCTTCCAATGTGTCAGCTGAAGGGAAACTGGCAAGTCATTTAGGGTCCAGTCAGGAAGTAAGCTAGAGAAGACTCTTGAGAGTTCCTTGGAGAGCAAGGAGGTCAAATCAGTCAATCCTAAGGGAAATCAACCTCAGATATTCATTGGAAGGATTGAAGCTAAAGCTGCAATACTTTGGCCACCTGATGCAAAGAGCCGACTCACTGGAAAAGACCCTGATGCTGGGAAAGATTGAGGGCAAAGAGGAGATGGGGACAACAGAAGGTGAGATGATTGGATGTCATCACTGGCTCAATGGACATGAGTTTAAGCAAACTCTGGGAGATAGTGAAGGACAGGGAAGCCTGGTGTGTTACAGTCCATGCAGTTGCAAACAGTCAGACACAACTGAATGACTGAACAACTACAACGGGAAGTAAAGCCATCAAGAATGACAGTGAATAAGAAATTGATCAGTGAGATTAGACCTTACAGTCAGGGAAGCTGATAAGGCCTTGGCTGAGCCGGACAAGGACTTCCTGCTCCAGGAGCTGAGCTGCTGTGGGTCTGGCCCCACATCCACTAGTGACCAGCAGAGCCATAGATGAATGTGAGCCGCACCCTCACTGGACTCCAGAGGCGGGGGGTTCTGCCTTCAGTTTCACCTCCCATGTTTCACACTCATTTCCCACTGAGGACCACACAGGGCAGGGCAGGGGATGATGGAAAAGGTCATCTTAACTTAGCTGAGTTCCAGCAGCGCAAAATCACTATGGTATTTCATGTCTGAGCTCCATGTTACCTTGTCTACAGTGGAGGGAAAAGAGCTCCCTGAGATCATGTGAGTTTGTCAATATGGAAATTGGAATGTACGGTGGCTCCACTCACTGCCAGAGACAGATATGTGTCTTTCTTCTTCGACCAAGGATACCTTAGCTGTGAGAAGCAGATGATAATAGGAGAGACAGCCACAGAGACCCTGAGAAGTGCCCCTCCTGCTTCTCTGAGAGGTAAATCCCCCCACCCCACACCTGGGTGCTGGAGAGAGCCAGATGGAGCCATGTAGAAATGCGCGTTTTGATTTTCCAGGCTGTGCGTTCAAGGCAAATTCCCAAAGGAACAGCACAGTAGCAGATGGATAGAGTCAGACTTTTGAGTCAGAAAGACTTGAAACTCTGCTTCTTTAAAAAAAAAAAAAAGAAATTTAGTTTTAGGGAAATATAGTTAGTTTCCTATGTTGTGTCTATTTATGTTGTATAGCAAAGTGATTTGTGTGTGTACACAGGCATTTTCATATCCTTTCCTATTATGGTTTGTCACGGGATATTGAACACTGTCTCTGTGCTAAAAAATAGGATTTTTTTTGCTATCCATTCTGTATATAATATTTTGCATCTGCTAGTCCCAAACTCCCAACCCATTCTTCCTCCACCTCCTACCTCCTTGACAAACAAAAATCTCTTCTCTGTATCCATGAGTCTAAATAAACTCTTTTTCTTATTTAAAGAGAAACACCTTGGTTATCTGGTATATAGAAAATAATGTTAATAGATAATAATCATTGTCATTCAGAGGGCTTTTCTGAGGGATGATGAACTTCTCTGAGTAGCTAGCATAATGCCATGTACACACAATGTTTTAACAACCAATCTCTCTTTCCCCTCCACATTTCCGTGGACCAGATAGATAAGATGTTGGCCTCTTAAACAGAAAGCACTCCCATTACTGCATTGCTCTTGTAGAATTTACTCCCACTGAGTTGAGCTCAAAATAACCTACTACCACATAAACTTTTAGAGGTAAAAGTGAATGTCCGGTGAAATTTAAAGGTTACAGAAAGCATAAAAGGAAATAAAATGGACTCCTCCAAAAGATGCAAATGAGCTAATTAAAAAATCAGAAAAAAACCTTTTGTAGGTCAAACAACTCACTTCTGTGATTGTCAAGAAATGGTCTCAGTCTTTGAGATAATTCATTTATCTCCACATCAAGCTTTCATTTGTAATGTTATGATTGGAATTAGCATCCCTCATTCTTTTTTCAAAATAGGGAAGCAGTAAATAATTTTACAGCAAATGCTCAGGTATTAGAGGTAAGCACTAGGAGCAGTAGAACAGATAAGACCTCATAGAATATTACAAAACCATTTTTGAACAGAAAACTAATTATTTTTAGCTAGTACTCATAAAGATTTAGACAAGAAAAGATGGTATATCTTCTAAATTGAGTACAAGAAGTCAAATTTTATGCTAATATGCCATTCACTAAAGTGAGCCTGAAACACTAGCAGGTAAGGAAGTGAATTTAGGAGCAGATAAAGGCTGTAGAAATTTTCTTTAAGAAACAAACTTCATGTTCAAAGGAAGATAAATGAAAACCTATATAGTAGTAGGTTTAGTTTGATCAAATAATTAATAATCTTTCTCAACCTTAGAGGATTGAAAACTATTTGTAGAACTTATTTCTGTAGAGCTGGTAAAGTTAGGTCAGAGAGAAATTACTTTTATTCTTTTTCTTAAATCGTTGTATCTCAGTGCTTTCCCCAAGAGTATGTAGCATGCCTTTTTATGTCAGGGGTCTGGTTTCTTTTTGGTGCCATAACTTGTTTTAAATCATAAACTAAGATCAGTTATTTATATTATATTATGTATCATTTTAAAAATTATTGGAGTACAGTTGATTTATAAAGTTGTATTACTTTCTGCTTTACAGCAAAATGAATCATTATATACTTAATAGGGTGAAAGACGGGACAGATACATGGGAGGTTGGGACCTATAACACTGTTGCTGCTGCTGCTGCTGCTGCTGCTGCTGCTGCTGCTGCTGCTGCTGCTGCTGCTGCTGCTGCTGCTAAGTTGCTCACTTGTGTCTGACTCTGTGCGACCCCATAGACAGCAGCCCACCAGGCTCCTCTGTCCCTGGGAGTCCTCAGGCAAGAACAGTGGAGTGGGTTGCCATTTCCTTCTGCAGTATATATACTACGATATATAAAATAGATAACTACTATAGTACAGCACAGGGAACTCGATTCCATGCTCTGCAATGATCTATATGGGAAAAGAATTTTAAAAATACTGGATATATGTATATGTATAGCTGATTCACTTTGTTGTGCATTGTGTTTTTAAAGTTTTAAATTTGTGCTTACTGTTATTAATAGTACGGGTTTCCCCAGTGGCTCAGTGGTAGAGAACCACTTGAAACACAGGAGTTATGGGTTTGATCCTTGGGTGGGAAAGATCTCCAGGAGAAGGAAATGGCCACCCATTCTGACATTCTTGCCTGGAAAACCCCATGGACAGAGAAGCCTGGCTGGCTCTAGTCCATGGGATCACAGCATCAGACATGATTGAAATTTATAGTATAGGCTTCATTTCATTATTGGATAGTTTTGGCTTCTGTTATGGTCAGATGTTTATTTATTCATTTGGCTTATGGCACATAAGTTTTCTGATTAAGTAGACAGGGTTATATAGTTAAGAGCTCAGTGTTTGGAAGACTGCCACTTTCAGACTGTGATGCCTGCACTTACTTATTCAAATTTTCTCAGCCTCAGTCTCCTCACCTATAAAATGGAGGCATATTACCTACCTTAGAGAAGGTAATTACCTTATTGTGAAGATTAAGTGACATAAAGTACACAAGAATATGCAGCATTATGCTTGGTGTATGTTGAATTATGGTTATTGTTATTTGCATATTTCATGAAATTTGAACAACATAGATATTGTCTATCATATTGATTTGTGAAATCAACTCTATTTAAAGTTCTTTTTTCCAGGAGTCTGTGTTCATCTGCATATACTTTTTTGAGTGGAATAATAGGGAACTCTTCTTTGTATTCCCTTTTAAACTTTCTCCCTATTGCACTTAGTCCAGTAATAAGTGGTCCTTGAGCACCTCTTTCCCCTCATAGACATTCAAAACCATTTTTCATAGGTATACATGCCGCCTTCCTCTGGCTGATTCATGCTGATGTTTGCCAGATATCCAGATATCAACACAATACTGTAAAGAAACCATCCTTCAATTAAAAATGTAAGAAAAAGCTATTTTCCAAATGTGTGATGGTAACTAGTATTCTAGTCACCTTTATACTCATCTTGTATCTTGGTGTTGTTTGTTTAACTGATCAGTCATGTCTGAATCTTTGTGACCCTGTGGACTGCAGCCTGCCAGCCTCCTCTGTCCATGGGATTCTCCAGACAAGAATACTGGAGTGGGTTGCCATTTCCTCCTCCAGGGGATCTTCCTGATCCAGGGACTGAACCTGTGTCTCCTGCATTGCAGGCAGACTCTTCACCCGCTGAGCCATCAGGGAGGCCCTGTGTGTTTGGCGCAGCACAGTAACTAGCGCACATAATCCAAAAGGGAAGAAAATTCACAAGCCATTTTCTTCTCCTGCGTCACAGCCCATGTTGACCGTAATATTTCTTCTGAGTATACAGGAAGAATCTTGACAGAATAAAGAATAGTGCTTGACACAGCGAAACCTGGAAGGATGGAAATTGTGACATGTTATTTAAATAAGTGTAATGTCAGTTGCTCTCTAATATTTCAAGTATTTCCAAACACACCCACAAAATATGAGGAAGCCACTAACCTAGAAATACCCAAAAAACAGTTGAAACAAAACCAAGTGATAAAGAGTCACCATGAAACACCAAACAGGACAAATTATCATTAGCAGTGATGCTCTGTGCCTTCAGCAAGTAGAGGGACACAAAAAGGGGTGGGAGGAGAAGAACCCTCACAGGCTAAGAATTCCCAGCTTGCCAAAATTCACTAAGGAGAAAGGTCAGTGGGACAAACAGAGGAAACCAGCTGAGATTAAAAGGGAAGTTTTCAGCACAAACTTACAGAAGAAGGCATAGAGTTTTCTATAATGTTTGATTGAAGTGAAGTGGCTTTGGACCCTATGAATTCTTAAAATTAACCTCTTAAAACCCTAATTTGGACTAAAATGAAATTCATAAACCACCAGAATATAAAACCATCATAAAGTAACTAGCTCTATATGAAGAAATGGATGATTCCAGGTTTGGGGGTAGAAGATATAAAATGTGAATTTAGAACTCTTTATAGTAACACAAAGCTAGGAAAATATATATTCCAAACCACTAGAATTATGACAAAAGTGATTGAAAGCAAACTCAACCACTCACTGGCCAAATATAAATTAATTTGAGCAAAAAATAGTCATAGTTTCAATGTATTACACCATATAAAATATATTGAAATTCATGAGTTCAAAAGAAAACACCATCACACTGCTAATAGATTAATAATTTAAAAAACATTTCTTACCTTTAGAGAATGTTAATAAATTTATAGTCATTAAATAGAATGTGGAAAATAATGAGAAATAATCAAGACTGTCTTTCCTATAAATAGTTTTTCATCATGCCTCTACCAAAATCTTGATGAGTTATTTTCTGAAAAAAAAAAAAAAAAAAAAAAAAACTCCAGCTAATAATTGAGGAAAGAATGATTGATAGAAAGTATTAGAAAAGTCACTTATTTACAACCCCCAGTGAAATAATAAACCTGAGCTCATATTATCATTGACTGGCCACATCATAAAAAAGAAAGAAAAAGAGAAAGAAAAGATGAGAGACCATGAGTTTGTTTCCTGTGACTGTGAATCTTTAAAAAAAAATAATTAAACTTTGAAAAAATGAGAGATGGAGGGAGAATGGGAAAAAAGAAGGAAGGTAGGAAAGAAATAACAGGCAAGAAAAAGAGACAATGATTTTTTTTCTTCTGACGTACACACCTATTATGTATAAATTCTCTTCAGTAAGAAACTAAACAAGAAATAGATCAAAATTTAAAATCTAACAGCTTGTTGTTGTTCAGCTGCTAAATTGTGTCCAACTCTTTGTAACCTCATGGACTGCAGCCCTCCAGGCTTCCTTGTCCTTCATTGTCTCCTAGAATGTGCTCAAACTCACATCCATTGAGTTGGTGATACTATCCAACTATCTCATCCTCTATTGCTCCCTTCTCCTCCCGCCCTAAATCTTTCCCAGTTTCAGGGTCTTTTCCAGTGAGTTGGCTCTTCCCATCAGGTGACCCAAGTATTGGAGCTTCAGCATCAGTCCTTCCAATGAATATTCAGGGTTGATCTCCTTTAGGATTGACTGGTTTGATCTCCTTGCAGTCCAAGGGACTCACAAGAGTCTTCTGCAGCACCACAATTCAAAAGCATCAATTCTTTGGCACTCAGCCTTCTTTATGGTCTAATTCTCACAGCTGTGTCTACTAGAAAACCATAGCTTTGACTATATGAAACTTGTTGCCAAAGTGATGTCTCTGCTTTTTTAATGCATTGTCTAGGTTTGTCATAGCCTTCCTTCCAAGGAGCAAAGTGTCTTTCAATTTCATGGCTACAGTCACCATCTGCAGTGATTTTGGAGCCCATGAAAATAAAATCTAATAGCTAGATTACAGAAAATACAGTGGCCAGAGAAATGTGTTGGATGACAGTACACGGATGCATCAGCAGAATGCTGTGCAACACTGAGCAGACAGAAGACAGAACTGGCTACTTTTGAAAGTAAATTGCAAGAAATGCCAAAAAGAAGCTTACCCGTACATCTGAAGAGGCCCCCCAAAAAATATCAACAAAATTCGATGTGTGCATCTTTGAATTCTCATTTAAACAAGTCAACTCTTATGAGAAAATTGGAGATATGAGCAGTGATACTGGATGATACTAAGTATTTTTTGTCAAATATTAGGTGTGATGATGATGTTGTGAATATGTTTTTTGTTAAGGGCCCTTATGTTTGTGCTGAAATATTTATAGAATGTATGGAATTTACTTGATATAGGATATATGGAATGAACTTAATATATTAAATTTGCTTCAATGTAATCCAGTGATTATGGAGGCGTGGGTTGTGATATGGATAAAGCAGATCTACCATGAATTAATCTTTGTGGAAGATATGTGATGGGTTATAGGAACTCACTTTGCTATTATCTCTACATGGCATGTTAATGCTTGAAATTTTCCATAATATCAGGTTAAAGATAGACAGCTATCTGCCCCCTGTATTTTCTCCCAATATCTGCTGTTATATTTCAGGGTATCATTATTGTTGAAAGAAAACCATATTCCAGATCATTCTATACTCTTCCTTTTAAAATCAGTGAAGAAAGACAGTGCTCACTTAGAATCTAGTTTTCAGAGAAATGAGAGAATGAAAGTAAAAGATGGTAATCACTTCCCTTGTGGCTCAACAGTAAAGAACCTGCTTACCAATGCAAGAGACATGGGTTCCATCTCTGGGTCTGGAAGATCCCCTGAAGGAGGAAGTGGCAACCCACTGCAGTATTCTTGCCTGGGAAATCCTATGGACAGAGGAGCCTGGTGGGCTACAGCCCATGGGGTCGCAAAGAATCAGACACAACTGAGCAACTAAACTTCAATCACTTTTAGAATCTGCAAGTCTCTCACTGATACAGTCACAAATCTCTCTCTTTTCATCCTCCCTCTCATCTTTCCTCTCCCCCTTTTTCTCTCTTCCTTCCTCTATTTTTTTTTTTCCTTCCTCTCTTGCCACTATCCATTGGTAAGTAACAAGGTTTCTGCTAGCTGGAAATAAATGAGTGATGAACAATTTATGTTGGGAGCCCTTAGATTTCTACTTGAAATACTGAATTTAAACATTTCCCACAAAATATAAGAATTTAGATGTAAGTTTGTAAAGCATTCTAAACTAATACTTTTATGTCACACAGGCAAATAAATGCATTATATTTTAAGTTAAATACAGTAAATATATATTTCAATGGGTATATCTTGCCTGATATAATGCATATCTTTCTGAAAATTATGTTTATTATGCATGGTGAAAACCAATTATACTTTAAGTTAGCAAAATGGAAAGTGATTTTTGGAGTTTCCCATGATTTCTTCTAAATATTTTTAGATTAGTTTTGGATCTTTGTTGTTGTAGTTTTTGCAATAAAATTTTATTCTTTGTTGACCCCAAAAAAGGGATCACATATTTCTCCAGCCATTTTTTTTTCCTGGATCAGCTAAGATGGGATGGGGAGGGAGGTGGGAGGGGGGTTCAGGATGGGGAACACATGTACACCCTTGGTGAATTCATGTCAGTGTATGGCAAAACCAATACAATATTATAAAGTAATTAGCCTTTAATTAAAATAAATAAATTTATATTAAAAAAGAAATTAGGAATCTGCAACGAAGATGAGCCACCTGCAAGTCCTCCCACAGCAGGGGAAGGAGGCTTAAAAGTATGTAGCACTGTAGTTCAGAACATGTTATCTGGTCTCATTTTTTTTTTTTGTATTTAATAATGGTTTGTTAAAGAACATGAAAGTAGCTCAGTCATATCTGACTCTTTGCAACCCCATGGCCTATAGAGTCCATGGAATTCTCCAGGCCAGAATACTGGAGTGGGTACCCTTTCCCTTCTCCAGGGGATCTTCCCAACCCAGGGGTCAAATCCAGGTCTCCCACATTGCAGGTGGATTCTTTACCAGCTAAGCCACAGGGGAAGCCCAAGAATACTGGAGTGGGTAGCCTATCCCTTCTCCAGTGGATTTTCCTGACCCAGGAATCAATCCAGGATCTCCTGCATTACAGAAGAAGTAATATTTTAAAATATAAACATCATCCAATATGTTATAGAAAATATCATAAGACAACTTTAAAAATGTGGTATTCAGGACTGTCTTATTAAGTGTATAAATGTATCTTCCAAATCATTATAAGAGTGATTAGCAAGTAGACCTTTTCATGGAACAATTTTAGTTATTTTTTGTTCAAATTCATGATTTGTTCATGAATGAGACGCAGTTTCAAGGATCTGATGTATGATATCAACACAGTTTGTTGGTCACTCACTTATATTAGCTTAAATCACAGTGGTGACTTAATTTGCTAGAGTGGGTACTTTGTAAATTCTGTCCTTAGTTGTATAAGAGTGAAGTTTTTATTAGAAAACAAAAGAAGAATGTATAACATATCTCCCCATAGGAAAAACATATATACAAAATAGTAACTTTACAGTATGAAACTACCCAGTTAATTACCAACAAGCAAATTTCATTCCTCTAGCTACCTAAGTCTGAGGTTTTTTGAATTCTAGAATTTTATTGCCCACCTTTGCCTCTTAAGTCTGATCTACTCTGTTATGATGAAGTTGTAAGTAAAAGCCATGTGTTCATTGTTTATGAACACTAAAAAAATGTATCTTCCTGGTGTGTTTAAATTTTTGTCATTATGAAGTGATCCCTTTTATTTCCTAAGACAAGCTTTCCTTCAGTTAGTATTTACTCATGTTTTTATCTCCATTACTTTGAACCTTTCTATCTATATCTTAGGTGGTTGTTGTTTAGTCACTTACTTGCATCTGACTCTTTGCCACCCCATGGACTGTAGCCTGTGAGGCTCCTCTGTCCAGGGGATTTTCCAGGCAAGAACACGGGACTGCCATTTTCTCCTCTGGGGATCTTCCCAACCCGGGGATCAAACCTGCATCTCCTGCCTTAGCAGGTGGGTTCTTTACCTCTGAGCCACCAGGGAAGTCATATCTTAGCTTGGGGATTATCCGCTATGCCCCATAGGCCAAAGTTGATCCCCCTCCTATTCTGTACAGTTTTATGCAGCAAAGTCATTTCCCTGTGATCTGCTTCTGCTTCCACGCTCCCACAGTCAAGTTGAATAGTTGCTGTTGTGACCACATGGCTCCTAAGGAAACAGATTTTTATATTTGGCCCTCTACAGAAAAACTCTGCTGTCCCCTGCCTGCTGTGGCATGTCTTTGTATTTTAGATTTGAGTAGCATTTTTCAAGATACAGTATTATATACAGTCCTGGAAATGCTGACTCTGTTTTTGTCTCCTGTTTCTTAGGATACATCAGATTCCACTTTTACCATCTCATGTTTCATTTCCTATTTGTCTCAGATTTTTGATATTAATTTTCCTTCCTGATTTGCTTGTTTCATGAGTTTTTTTGTTTGTTAGTTTTCTCTCCCATTAAGAATTTGTTCCTTTCTTGCCTTGAAACACTGTTTCTATATCATGAATAGAGATTTTAATTTTCCACTCTAGAAAATTTTAATTTTGCATTCAAGTTAATGAATGCAAAATAATACTTAAGCCTTCTCCTGACACATGCAGGAACATTAGAATACTTAATTCTGATAATCCCCTTCTTCTTTGATAAGCTTATAATGCCCAGTTATTATTAAGGGTAAGTATAATTTAAGTTTAATTTCTCAGTAAAGAAGTTATCAGCATAATATTTTGTGCAGAAGATCTTCAGATTTATCCACAAGATCATCACTCTGTCATCTTTTTTGTTTGTTTTTCTCAACCTTAGGACTTCCTTCTGGGATTAATTCTCATCTTGTTTGGACTCCTTTTGGAAAGAAGGTTAGATGTTGGTGGTCAATTCAGGATTTCCACTTTGTTCTTACTTTTATGTGTTTTTATTTCATTCTAGTTCTTGTCAGGACAAGTCAGCAGGACACTTCAATTCGTCAGTTCAGTTCAGTCCATTTCAGTTGCTCAGTCATGTCCGACTCTTTGTGATCCCATGGACTGCAGCATGCCAAGTTTCCCTATCCATCACCAACTCCCAGAGTTTGCTCAAACTCATGTCCATTGAGTTGGTGATGCCATCCAACCATCTCATCCTCTGTCATCCGTTTCTTTACCTGCCTTCAATCTTTCCCAGCATCAGGGCCTTTTCTAATGAGTCAGCAGGTGGCCAAAGGATGGCAGTTTCAGCTCTAGTATCACTCCATCTGACGAATATTTAGGACTGATTTCATTTAGGATGGACTGGTTGGATCTCCTTGTAGTCCAAGGGACTCTCAAGAGTCTTCTCCAACATCACAGTTCAAAAGCATCAATTCCTTGGTGCTCAGCTTTCTTTATAATCCAAATCTCACATCCATACATGACTACTGGAAAAACCATGGTTTTGACTAGTTATATTGAACTTACAGTAATGAGAGGCCACTCCTTTATCAGTTCTACTCAGTATCTTGGCTTGTATTGTTTCTCTGCCATATTCTCTAATCCATATCCTTGGAATCTAGATTGGAGGTATGTTGGAACTTTTTATTTAACTATCATGTATTTCACTTTCCTTTTAAATGTCTAACTTTTTTCATCTCTCTTTTCCATATTAATTGTGGTCTTCAGACCTAGTTTCCAGTGTACAAATTCCCTCATGATCATTTAATGTCCTGTTGAGAAAAACTCTATTACAAAATTTAAAATAATAAAAACACTATTTTTCTGTTAAAATTACTTATCCTTTTGAAAATCAAATTCATGATACTTGATTTTTCATAGTTCAGACATGTTATTCTATATTATGTATCAGATAATTCTAATATATGAAATCCTTTGGATCTAATACAATTTAACTGTTTGTACTGACTTTCATTCATGTAGCTTGTTTCCTTAATTATCTTGTTTGTCTTAATTATCTTGATCATGAGTTATTACTTCCCTGAAATTAATGTATGGAAATTCTGAAGAGGAGAATTGTTGATTTCTTTTTACAGAGAGAGATTGCCTTGAGATTGTAGGTGTCATTACAAACTTGAGTTGAGATACCCATGAGAAATCATTTTTGGTTCTGCCAAGATTGATGCTTCATTATGGAGTTAAAAATTAAGCTTTTAGACCTGTGATGAGTTCATGAATTAGTCTTGGATCTTTGTGAGAATTGGAGCCTTTGCATTCAAAGTTGTTGTTTTAGATGTATTATTTGGGAAGAAAGAGATTTTACTAATTTATTACATGCTTATTGTGAGGCCAATAATGTACTGAAAAATATGTTTACTCCAAGATTTAGGTAATGATAATTTCTGCATGTGTTCCCCCCACTACTGTTAGAATTGGAAATCTAGTCAGTGGTAAGGAATCTGCCTTCAATGCAGGAGACACAGGAGATGTGGGTTCAATCCCTGGGTTGGGAAGATCCTCTGGAAAAGGAAATGACAACCCTCTCCAGTGTTCTCACTTGAAAAATCCCATTGACAGAGGAGCCGGGTGCGCTCCATGAGATCACAAAGAGTTCAACAAAACTGAGTGACTAACCACACATGCATACACTGTAAAAACCTATATTTTCTTAAATATCAAAGACAAATTTAATAGTATCTCATTTTTAAGAAGAAATATTCTTATAGTATCTTACTAGCAATTGTGGTTTGTGAATTGTAAGGCCTCTAACCAACTTGAATGCAGTAGAATAGTATCAGGACAGAGATGTATCATGATTTGCTTTTATCTGAGATGTAGTTTCCAGTAATTCTGAGAAAGATAAACAGAGAAGGTGGGCAATGATCTGAGCCTGGCAAATGCAGTACCTGAGTTCAGTTCAGTGCAGTTCAGTCTCTCAGTCGTGTCCGACTCTTTGCGACCCCATGAATCACAGCACGCCAGACCTCCCTGTCCATCACCAACTCCCGGAGTTTACTTAAACTCATGTCCATCGAGTCAGTGATGCCATCCAGGTATCTCATCCTCTGTCACCCTATCCTACCCCCAATCCCTCCCAGCATCAGGGTCTTTTACAATGAGTCAACTTCTTGCATGAGATGGCCAAAGTATTGGAGTAGTGAAGGTCAACTCCAGAGTTTCTTTTGCTTCGAGCTTTTTTCAATTTTAAAAATTGATTATTGACCATGCTTTGTGACCCAGTAGGCAGAGATTTCAAGAAAAAATTGGATACAGCTGCTGTGTCAGCTAGGATGAATTGCTCTTTTATCAGAGAATATTTTTCTGAATCCATCTTTCTTATTTTGGTTAGCTGATTTTTAACATGTATTTAAGGAACTAATAAAAATCCCCCCATCAGTATTTATGCTTATATAAGTATTATTTTCTGAGGCATCACATTTATTTTATTTAAAAACAGAGTATCCACTAATATCTCATGTAATTTTCACCTATATATTATCTAAATTAATTTCAGCCCTGTTGCATATGTAATATCCCTTTGACCATTAGACTTCTACTAGGGACTTCCCTGCTGGCTCAGATGGTAAAGCGTCTGTCTACAATCCTGGAGACCCGGGTTCAATCCCTGGGTTGGGAAGATCCCCTGGAGAAGGAAATGGCAATCCACTCCAGTACTATTGCCTGGAAAATCCCATGCACAGAGGAGCCTGGAAGGCTACAGTCCATGGGGTCACAAAGAGTTGGACATGACTGAGCGACTTCACTTTCACTTCACTAATCAAATTGTAGGGTGCAGAATTATAGGGTGCATGAATTGATAAATCCTAAGTGCTAACTGGAAAAGAGTCATTACCTGGCTTATGCATAAGATTTGATTTCTTTGAGAACTTTTTAAATATAGAATCTTCAGAAGTAACTCACTTGATAGATTTTACAATGTCACCTCATATAACTTTTCTTTCATTTCTCTGATGTAAGGGTTAATAAACACTGGAGATGTGAAAAAAAAAAATATGTCCAGAGCAATTAGAGATCTTATTTCTTGATGGCTGATGTTTCACTTTCTATCACTAAGCAAGGACCCATTTTAGAACTTTATACTTCAAAATTAATGGTTGAAATAAAAACTGATCTTAGTCATTTTATCTGGATGAGTCAAAATAGCTGCTCTTCTAATTTTATTGATTAATTGATTATTAAATTGACTGTTTGCTAAAATGGAAGTGAATTACTCTTGTGTTTGGAAAATTAATCCCCTACAGGTGATTATTTTCTTTTCAGTGTACATTAGTCAGCATAAATGCAATATCACCCAGAGATACATGACTACTTATTCCCTTTTATGATGTGAGAGAACACTCAATTTTGAGAGAGCACTCAATTTTGAGAGAACACTCAACCTGACTGAAGTAGTGTTTGGAAGGTGTGGGACCAAATTCGAGCTGGCTTTTGAAAGATACCTCCATGGTTCCCATTGAAAATAGTCAGTTTGGGATTAATTTGGGTTAGTGCTAATTTACTTAAAAGTCTCTACTTTTTGTGAAGGGTCTCTTCTTTCTGCCTTCCCATGGTGCTGTCTGTCTTCAGAAACAAGCTGTCTCAGTGGTGGGAGTTTTGGTGGCTCTGGTCTCGCCTGTGTGAACTGTAATCTCTTGTGTGCCTGGCTGTTCTGATCTGCCTATTGAGCAACCTACCATGGTGCACAGTGGTAAGACTCTGGTTCAGGGTTCTGTGGATCTGATAACTGTGATTCTTGGCATTCTCTGGAGCTGAGTAACGCACCTGAACTTAGGTCTCCAGAGTCTCCGTTGTGCCCGAGGCCTTTCCTTCCTATCTGTCGCTAAGCATTTCTGAGAAGCTGAGGGCATTCTGGCCTGTTGTCTAGCCACCATTCTGTAGATTGCAGGATTTGAGGGAGCTCCCCTAGAGATTCGCCAGCCCTGGCTACTCTGTCATGGGTGGGGCTATGTTGGCTATGGTACCACATGAGATATGCTGGGTCACTGACTGTAAGAGCTTCCCATAGGCTATGATGGGGAAGTGAAACACCATCTCTGGTGTTCTTAGGAATCCTGAAAATTATTGTGCATTTTCTATGAGAGATTCTGTTGCCTCTCCCTTCCACAGTCTAGGCTGTAACACAAGGGAGCAGCAGCCCTGGGTTCATTGGGGGGAACTAGGTGGTGACTCTATATGTCCTTCCTTAGCTACTACCTCTCTGGTCTGCCAGGAGGGTTTTCCTGGTACAAGGACTTTTCTGTTAAGGCTGTCACTTTAACACTTCTCCTCCTGTCTGAGGGGCAAACCTGAACAGGTTACCCTTAGTAGAAGAAAAGGAAATGCTCAATGAACCAGCAGTCAAAATAGAAAAATGACAGATCATGAATTATTGTTAAAACCTTATTTCTTTTTCTAGTTATACTATTGCCTCTACAGAGTCCACCTGTTCCTTTGCTTCATTTTGGCCCTGGTGAAACTCTTCTTCCAGGTACAGACAACTTGACAGAGCAATAAGATCCTAGACTCCGGAATCAGACAGAACTGGATGTCAGGACCAACCCTGTCTATTTTAGCACTGTGACCCTCAAAAAGCCATTTGAATGATGTCAGACTGTTATTTCAATGAAAAAATTAATAATTTACTCGATAATTCTGACCTCACAAGTATATTATGAAAATAAAATAAGGTAATGTAATGGTGCCAGTTTTAGCAGTCTGCTGTTTAAATTCTGAGCACTGTGAATCATTGTCATATTGCTGTCATTAGTATCTAGTGAATGGTAACTGTGCTAGTAATAGTAGCAGAAACAGAAGGGAAAAGAGAAGACAGAGTGGAAAGGGAAAGGAAAAGAAGAGGCAAAGAGAAGAAGGACAAATGGAAAGGTAATTTCAATATGACAAAATGCATGTTTAAGCTGCTTCTATCAAATCAAGCATTGATTTATCGGAGGAAGTGATACAACTTATTCTGTTTTACCCCCAAAGTGTTGCTTATTCTAGATGTATGTATTTCATTGATTGGCCATTATTTTCTTTTAGTTTTCACTTCCCATCTTATGAGTTTACTTCATAACTTTTTCAAAATGAGTAAGATAAAAATGATCACAGAATTTTGGATTTCATTTATTATTCTTTTTAAAGTCAAGTCAGCACCTGTATACATCTTTTATCTACAGCTTATGAAAATCATCATCTTCAAAGAGGACCTACAGATCACAGGATGCTGGTGTCATGTGTTTGTGCCACTCTGCTATCAGAAAATTTACATCCATTGACCTAGAGACTGTCATACAGAGTGAAGTTAGCCAGACAGAGAAAAACAAATATTATATATGAATGCATCTATGTGGGATCTAGAGAAAAGGTGTAGATTATCTTATATGCAAAACAGAAATAGAGACACACACATAGCGAGCAAACATTGGACAACAAGGGGGAGAAAGTGCTGGGGTGGGAAGAATTGGGAGATTGGGATTGAGACATATACATTATTGATACAATGGATAAAATTGACAGCTAATGAGAATATACTGTAGCCCAGCGAACTCTCCTCAGTGTTCTGTGGTGACCTAAATGGGAAGAAAATCATAAAAAGAGGGTATATATGTGTGTGCATATATATATATATGTATATATATATATATATATATATATATGGCTGATTCACTTTGTTATACAATAGAAACTAATACAACATTGCAAAGCAACTATACTCTGGTAAAAAAGCAATAAAAAAAGAGAAAGTTTGCATGCATTGGAATTGAGTAGAGTGTGTTAACCCAAACCATTGCAATAAAGTTTTAATGATGATACAGAAATAATTATCATGGGCCCTGTGTTGCCTAAAAACATGCACAGTATGGCAACCTAGACCCTAAATAGTCATTATGCACGTTTAACTGATTATTATTAGCCTGAATCAGACCCCTGTTGATTTTGGCCCAAAGCGGTTTTCGTTTAATAGCTGTTCATTGTCTTTGTGAAATAATTTGGTATGTTTAGCTCATTTTTGGACAAAAAGTTTCCCATATTGTAATGAGATATGTATACTAATATTATCTCCATCTGAAAGTCTAAGAATTTATTATTGTGATGACTGAAGTGTGACAATTACAGATATATTTTATGTAGATCATCATTGTGTGTCCTTTCATTGGCAATAGTTTCATAACTGGAGATTAGCATGAATGATCTTTTGCCTGTAAAATATATAGAAGTGTTTAGTGTATCATTCAGCCTCTAAAATGCATTTCTGTAGGTGAGACCACAGCACTTGTATATGATATTTAGTCAAGTGTCTCTTCTCACGAACTCCCATTTCCTTCTGACTCTTTAGTTTCTTTTTCTTTTTGACCATGTTGTTCAATCACTAAGTCATATCCAACTCTTTTGCAACCCCATCGACTGTAGTCCACCAGGTTCCTCTGTCCATGGAATTTTCCATGCAAGAATAATAGAGTGGGTTGTTGTTTCCTTCTCCAGGGGACCATTTCCACCCAGGGACTGAACTTGAGTCTCCTGTATTAAGGCAGATTCTTTACTGATTGAGCCACCAGGGAAGCCCTTTTTTTGACTTTGGTATAAAAATAAATAATTTTATTAAAATTTAGTTTAGGTTTCCTTATTGTTCCTGCTGGAGAGCTTCTGTTGATTTCTGTGAATATGGTCTCCATGGTTGGCAATATCCCTGGTGATCTTAGCATAAGACATGGTTGGAGAGTAAGCAGAGGGGAAGCTCTGTAGTTGGTGTTTCATCTCTAACTCAATCCCTGTGCTGCCATCAGTAAGATCTTACTAAAATACCAACATAGCTTTGTCACTTATCTGCTTGAAACTCTAAAGGCTCTTGTTGCCTTTGGGAGGGTTTCCCAGGTGGATCAGTGGTAAAAAATACAATTCCGCCTACCAATGCAGGAGATGCAGGAGATGAAGGTTCCATCCTTGTGTCAAGAAGATCCCCTGGAGAAGTAAATGTCAATACACTCCAATATTCTTGCCTGGAAAATTCCATGGACAGAGGAGCCTGGCGGGCTACAGTTGATGGGGTCGCAGAAAAGTCAGATAGGACTGAGCATACATG
This sequence comes from Ovis canadensis, assembly GCF_042477335.2. Lineage (NCBI taxonomy): Eukaryota > Metazoa > Chordata > Mammalia > Artiodactyla > Bovidae > Ovis > Ovis canadensis. The sequence goes on from NC_091246.1 coordinate 110,657,423, forward strand.
CACTCCTACCTATTGTCTTGGAATAAAAGCCAAATCACTGAGCTTACCTTAAAATATTATTTTCCTGTTCACCCCTGTTTCTTTAGCCTCTTGTTTTGCCAACTCTCTGCCTGTAATGTAAGAGACCCAGTTTCAATCCCTGGGCCAGGAAGATCCCTGAGAGAAGGGAATAGCTATCCACTCCAATATTCTTGTCTGGGAAATCTCATAGACAGAGAAGCCTGACAGGCTACAGTCCATGGGGTCCCAAAGCATTGTACACGACTGGGCAACTAACAGTTTCACTTTTCTTTTGCCAGCTCTGTCCCCACATCCCATTTGTATTAGACTTTCCAATTCCTCAGCTGCATCTGCCACTTCTCACCTTCACGCCTTGGTGCATATTCTTCTCTTTGATGTAAACATTTTCTCTGTGTTTCCAAGTGCCTCATTCTGACTCATCCCTTAGGTTTCAGCTGAAACTGTCTTAAGTCTCCCTGCAGTTTCTACTCACAGTACATTTCATTAACTCCACCTTATTATGCACTTTTTTGATAATTACTTGGTTATTGTCTTTGATAAATTTTAGCCTCCGCGAGAGCAAAGGCCTTGTCTATCAATTTTACTGTTATCCTTACCTTTTGGTTATTGTAATACCTAGAAGACATAAGATGATCAAAAGTTTGTTCTCAGTAAATTCACAGATGGTTAAATGGATGAATTTCATCACCATCCCCTGAACTCATTTGCAACTGAATTGATCTTACTAATATTGGTATCTTTTTAAAATTTTGAATCTGTTTAATATTAATCCATTCATTCTTTCACATTAATTGCTGAGCTCTGAATATTTTGTGAGGAACTGGAATAGGTAATGTAAATTAATTAAGAAATTAATAAACATAAAATCTCATGTAGTTCACAGTCTACTTAACAAACAATAGAATATTCAAGTGAGATTTTAAATCAGTTTAAAACATAACAACTGTATGCTTGAGTTGGATGCCTTTTAATCATGTGGATACAATGAGGTATTATCCTCTGCTTTTTTAAACATTTCCATCTTTAAATTGTCATAATTTTCTCTATAAATTTGCCCATGTGGCTTATTTTCTAAGGAAATTCTGTCAAAACAAAATGAAGCAAATTCATCTCTGGTTCTTAGTGGCAAATTTTTGAAGAAGACTGGTGGTTGTTTTACGGGAAGTTATAAGGAGAAAATGTCCTTAGGCTGGTACTCCATAGAAGAAGCTATGTAGGTGTGGCCTTATTAAATCATGGCTTGAGTCCTTCCTCAAGAAAGTCAGCTTGCAAACATTGAGCTGAACGTGAAAATCAGACTTTCCTTTTTAATTGCTTCCAATGTCTAATTTCCTTTTGTCTCCTTCGGGAGATGCAGATTAAACTCTTCAGGCCGTCTTATGGCTGGAAATTGCTGCATTATTCTCTGCAATTTTAGCTTTCTTTGATCCCTATTTTAAGCATTATTTTAATATCTGTGAACATTCTATTGCTTTAAATTTGTATTGTTTTATATCTTAGTTTTATATTATTAAGAAAAGCAGGAAGGGTTGACACAAAGAAACAGTTCATTACAAAGCAGTTGAACAAAAAAGAAAAGCCAGAGAATGGTCCCTTTTCCAATGTTTGTTGTTGTTTCTTTGTGTTGATAACTCATGTCCAGCTCTTTGTGATCCCATGGACTGTAGCCTGCCAGGCTCTTCTGTCCATGGGATTTTCCAGGCAAGGATACTGGAGGGGGTTGCCATTTCCTTCTCCTGTGATCAAAACATGTCTCCTACATAGGCAGGTAGATTCTTTACCACTGTGCCCCCAGGTAAGCATTTCCTTTGTTTACACCTCGGGGTTTTCTTTGCAGCCTCAAATAGATCATCCAAACAAGTGTCTGTCTTGATCACCACATTAAAAGAATAACTAAAAAAGAACACAACAATATGTACTTATCTTCCTCAGTGACCTCCAATGATCCTTAGTGAGGACATATAGTTGATGTGTACAGCTTCCTTAATACATAACTTTAATCAAGGTAACTGTATACAATTCTTACTCCATTGTAATTTGTGGTATTTTCAATGAATCATTTCTATTGGCCTTAAAATGTCATTCGCTAAAATAACTCTAGATATTATTATAGATAAGGATCTCCAGGCACTAACTGACCTTTGACCTTAAGAAATTAGCATCAACAAAAGAATTTATTTACAGAACAGAAATAGACTTTTATGATTACCAAAGTGAGGAAGGAGGTGGGAGGGATACATTAAGAACTTGGGATTAACTGATACATAACCACTACATATAAAATAGATAAAAAAGAAGGACCTACTGTAAAGCACAAGGAAATATATTCAGTATCTTGTTGTTCAGTCAGTCATGTCCGAATCTTTGTGACCCAATGAACTGTAGCACGACAGGATCTTTTGTCCTTCACTATCTCCTAGAGCTGGCTCAGACTCACATCCATTGAGTCGGTGAGGCCACCAAACCATCTCATCTCTGTTGTCCTCTTCTCATCCTGCCTTCAATCTTTTCCAACTTCAGGGTCTTTTCCAGGGAGTCAGCTCTTCACATCAGGGGACAAAAGGACTGGAGCTTCAGCTTTAACATCAGTCCTTACAATGAATATTCAGGGTTGATTTCCTTTATGATTGACTGGTTTTATCTCCTTGCTATCCAAGGGAGTCCAAGAGTCTCCTCCAGCACCATAGTTTGAAAGCATAGGTTCTTCATTGCTCAGCCTTCTTTATAGTCTAACCCTTACATACATGCATGACTACTAGAGAAACAATAGCTTGGACTATAGGGACCTTTGCCAGCAAAGTGATATCTCTGCTTTTTAATACACAGTCTAGGTTTGTCATAGCTTTTCTTCCAAGGAGCAAGAGTCTTTTAATATTATGGCTGCAGTCACTATCTGCAGTGATTTTTTTGGGCCCAAGAAAAGAAAATCTGACACTGTTTCCATCTTTTCCCCCGTATATTTGCCATGAAGTGAACTCCGGTAGTTGGCAATGGACATGGAGGCCTGGGGTGCTGCGATTCATGGGGTCACAAAGAGTCAGACACTACTGAGCAACTGAACTGAACCGAACTGAACTGATGGGACTAGATGCCATGATCTTAGTTTTTTGAATGTTGAGTTTTAAGCCAGCTTTTTCAACTCTCCTCTTTCACCCTCATCCAGAGGCTCTTTAGTTTCTCTTCACTTTCTGCCATTAAGGTGGTGCCATCTACATATCTGAGGTTGTATTTTGTAATAACCTATAATGGAAGAGAAGTGAAAAAAGTACATATATATATATAAAGTATTTATATAACTGAACCACTTTGTTATATACCTGAAAATAGCATAGTGTTGTAAATCAACTATACTGCAGTTAAAAAATAAATAAGTTAGCCTCATCAGAGCTAGACAGATCAAGTAGACAATTTGTCTTCCAGGCAAAGTGTTGGAATGAGAACTAATCATGCAGCAGGCTGTGTTTAAAGCTTAGGAAGTCCTTTTTCCATCCCCCTTGTCCTCACTGCATTATATTGAATTGTGTAACTTTCTTGTTCGTAAGGATCTATGTCCTTCACATTATTGAATTCTTGGTTTCTTTTAGTGAAAATGTCTGGAAGTAGGATATATATTATATATATCTCCTGAATTAAGTCAGGGAAAGCATCTTATACAGAACAGCATGATCTAGGCCTGTTACTTTTTTACTATCTACATAAATTTTCGGAGGAAGATGTAGGTAATTTTGAGATTCAGGTCTTACTTTTTCTCTTTCTCTCTTTCACACACACACACAGACATAAGACACACACATATATTATATGCTAAATTGCAATACTATTAAATGGTATACCAAATCTATAGTACAGATAGTCTAGTTTTAGTTTGTTAAAATTAGACATTTTTATTCAGGCAAAAGAGGAAGACAAGACATAGCTATGATTATGCCACAACTAATTTAAAACCAAACTGTGTTAATACCCATAAACAGAGACAAGCTATTTTAGCATGGTTGAGTATTTTCAAGACAAATTAGAACTACCTCATTTTTCTTAAGGACTGTGTGTACTGTTAAATATTTCACACTTTTTTTTTTTTTTGGCTGGGCTAAATTGTGGAGACATTTAGATGGAAAAAAGACACTATCATGCTGAAAACATACTTATGTGTGGTATGTTTGTGTGTGTGTTAGTCACTCAGTCATGTCCAACTCTTTCTGACCCCACAGACCATAGCTTGCCAGGCTCCTCTGTCCATGAGGTTCTTCAGGAAAGAATCCTGGAGTGGATTGCCATTCCTTTCTCCAGGGGATCTTCCCTATCCAGGAACTGAATCCAGGTCTCCTACATTGCAGGCAGATTCTTTACTGTCTGAGCCACCAGGGAAGAAATATTCCATGTGGAGCATTTCATTTCACAGAGAAATGCATCATTTGGATGAGTCTGTAAAAAAACAACCTAAATTACCTACTTGGTTTGAAATTTTGGTTGCTGTTACCAAGTCCTCTTTATTTCAATGTTAAAGAAAGCTCACTGTTTACAAAAGTTTTTTGTGCTTATTCTGAAGTTGAGTTTAAACAAAACTATCTGTCTTGGTTTCAGATATACTGAGTTGTAAGGAAGTTGGTTCACCCAAAACAAATTTGTGTAATGCTGGTTAGTTAATGATCAGTTGGTCTAATGATTTGTTCACCATGTAAATTCACTGCAAAAGTTCTATTAATCATATCTGCACTTCACATGTGGATGAATAGTCTAGCCCCGCAGCAACTGGAAACACAAGTGTCTATCAAAGCCAACTTTTGATACTTCCATGTATTTTAAGTAATTTTGTGTAAGTTTATGAGTTGGCCTCTAAGTACAATATTAGATTCATTTCTCAACTTTCAGACTTATACAGAATCCAGTATTTATATTATTTAAACACAGGATCATTTTCGACAAAGGAAATTTGTTGTTGTTGTTGTTGTTGTTGTTTTTTAAGCTTCCGCTGAACCTCAGAGTTTAGCTTAACTTTTTAGCATCTGAGACTTCTATTCTGGGTCCTAGCTAGTACAGAATCTGGGACAGAGTAGAAATGAATTCATAAACAGAGAGAAGTGAACTAATATGTATTTGTTCTCTTAATTACAAATGAGTGACTTTTATTTGGCATATGCCCAATTTTTTAATAGCCTCAATTTCTTGGTATAGTAGTTTGAAATTCAAAGGTAAGTATCCTTAGGTTAATTATCTGAGGGAAAACAACTGCCCAAAGGAAGTCCTTATCACCATATTATGTTATATATCAAAATTTGAATATGCTAAAGCAAGCAATGTTAAATTTTACCTAATTCATTTTTTTTTTTTAATTTTAAAATCTTTAATTCTTACATGCATTCCCAAACATGAACCCCCCTCCCACCTCCCTCCCCAGAACATCTTTCTGGGTCATCCCCATGCACCAGCCCCAAGCATGCTGCATCCTGCGTCAGACAATAAACAAATGGGATCTAATTAAAATTAAAAGCTTCTGCACAACAAAGGAAAATATAAGCAAGGTGAAAAGACAGCCATCTGAATGGGAGAAAATAATAGCAAATGAAGCAACTGACAAACAACTAATCTCAAAAATATACAAGCAACTTATGCAGCTCAACTCCAGAAAAATAAACGACCCTATCAAAAAATGGGCCAAAGAACTAAATAGACATTTCTCCAAAGAAGACATACGGATGGCTAACAAACACATGAAAAGATGCTCAACATCACTCATTATTAGAGAAATGCAAATCAAAACCACAATGAGGTACCACTTCACACCAGTCAGAATGGCTGCGATCCAAAAATCTGCAAGCAATAAATGCTGGAGAGGGTGTGGAGAAAAGGGAACCCTCCTACACTGTTGGTGGGAATGCAAACTAGTACAGCCACTATGGAGAACAGTGTGGAGATTCCTTAAAAAATTGCAAATAGAACTACCTTATGACCCAGCAATCCCACTTCTGGGCATACACACCGAGGAAACCAGAATTGAAAGAGACACATGTACCCCAATGTTCATTGCAGCACTGTTTATAATAGCCAGGACATGGAAACAACCTAGATGTCCATCAGCAGATGAATGGATAAGAAAGCTGTGGTACATATACCTAATTCATTTAAAATACTCTATGATAGCTACCCAACTTATGTCTTTTTGATAGTCTCTATCCTTTATTTTTCATTAAAAATTTTAGTATAATAGTTAAAATGAAGCCTAAAACACTGTTTTTTATTTGAAATATATCAATTTTATTGTACAGTATTACTTTAGTTTCATGATTATGTTTAAAGTGTACTGCATAATGATTTGACATTTGCATACATTATGAAATGATCACCACAATTAGTCTGGGCTTCCTGGTGGCTCAGAAGATAAAGAATCTGCCTGCAATGTAGGAGACCCAGGTTCAATCCCTGGGTTGAGAAGGCTCCCTGGAGAAAAAGAAAATGGCAACCCACTCCAGTATTCTTGCCTGGGAAATCCCATAAACAGAGGACCCTGGTGGGCTGCAGTCCACGGGGTCAATATGTCTAGTAACTATCTGTCCCCATGCAAAGGTTTGACAATATTGCTGACCACTCAGTAACTTGAGTGAAGCTAAAATAGACATATTTATCAAACTGACCAAAGGCCCATACCATATGATGAAGAGATAAATATTTGAACTAGTTAGGCCCTTAGAATTACTTAACATGAATTGCCCAAGTTCTTTCCATATCTCCAAGCTACATTAATCAGTTTAACTAGGTACCATTCTCAATTTTTACTGTTGTTTAGTCGCTCAATTGTAACCAACTTTTGTGTGATCCCACAGACTGTAGCCTGACAGGCTCCTCTGTCCATGGGATTCTCCTGGCAAGAATACTGAAAGGCATTGCCATTTCCTCCTCCAGGGAATCTTCTTGACCCAGGGACCAAACCTGCATCAGATTCTTTATCACTGAGCCACCTGGGAAGCCCATTCTCAATAGTTTCATTGTATTCTGGAGCCTCCTCCTCAAAACTGCTCATTTATAAGTACATTTTGCTCCATTTTCTTCTTTTATAAGACCTTGGTTTTCTCCTTTTCTGCCTGTACTCTCTCTTCTATGGGGATTTTGAGGAAACCTGTTAAGGCCATATCTTTATTTTGTCTCAATTCAGTGCTATAATCTTTTTATCAACTATTTTCAGCAACATGCCAAGTTCAAGCAGTTGAAAGTCCTCAGATTAGTCTTTTTAATCTAATGAACTTTATTTAGAGTTGAGTAAGAGGAGCCTGGTGGGCTGCAGTCCATGAGGTAGCTGAGGGTCAGACATGACTGAGCGACTTCACTTTCACTTTTCACTTTCATGCATTGGAGAAGGAAATGGAAACTCACTCCAGTGTTCCTACCTGGAGAATCCCAGGGATGGGGGAGCCTGATGGGCTGCCATCTCTGGGGTCTCATAGAGTCAGACATGACTGACGCGACTTAGCAGCAGCAGCAGCAGCAGCAGTCATTAAATACATTATGATATGAATTCACTGATAACTCATTCTTTGTATACATTTTGTGTGAATTGCCCAAGAAAAGAGAATGTGTATTTTACGTCTAGGTCAACATCATCTAGGGCTTTCCAGGTGGTGCTACTGGTAAACAACCCATGTGCAATACAGCAGACCCAGGTTCAATCCCTGGATCAGGAAGATCCCCTGGAGGATGAATGACAACTCACTCCAGTATTCTTGCTGGAAAATTCTATGGGCAGAAAGCCTGGGTCGCAAGAGTTAGACACGACTGAGCACACAGCACACACATCGTCATCTAGAATGGTGTTCATAAAAACAACTAACACATTAAGCACTTATTGTCTATGAAGGACTTTACACATTTCTCCTCACAACTCTGTAAAATATGAACTGTTATTGTCCACCCTGCACAAATGGGGAAACTGAATGAGGATCTGATAAATGTCTGTTTCCATCATTCTCTAATCTTATGCCATTAAGGAAGGTGGACCTATATACATCAGCACAATAAAAATGCTTTTATGACTGAATTTGAAGGAATTAGAAACTTTCTCAGTAGTCTATAACTTCTGTTATTTGACATTTAATATTTATTATATTCACTCCCTAAGATTCATCTTTAAAAAGAAAATACCCATTGGCTTAGATAATTATTGGTCATCATTGACTAATGGGACTTAGTAATGGCAGGTGAAATTATAATATCATGCATCAGAAATAAGGTAAATAGATTGGATAGATGGTAAAAAATCCTGATGTTCGGGAACATGTCTGTTTATGATGTAGAAAGATAACTAAATTTGCTACTTATATAAAGGTCTTCGTTTTTTCAAAGAGAAACATGGAGACATCCATCAGTTTCCCAGGACTTGTTTTTTTTTTTTTTTTTTTTAAGAAGATGTTGACTCAGTTTGAATCAGTTGGAAATTTCTAGTTGGATGACCGATGTTCTCAGAAACACTTCCATCTCTTGCTGGAAGTGTTATGGTAAATATTCATTCCACTGTGATCCCAGCTGGGGAGGGAAATGACAGCCTCCACAGAGGTTTTGCCTGATGTCTCAGACATTTAGCTATTTGTTTCAAACACCTACATTTCTAAGGCGTGCACCTGCACCCTCACCATCAACATGGAAGTTCATTCCCTGATCAATAGTAAGTAGAGTTGATGGGATTGCCAGGTGGAGCTGTGGTAAAGAATCTGCCTGCCAATGCAACAGACTCAGGAGATTCAGGGCAAGTTTGATCCCTGGGTCAGGAAGATCCCCTGGAGAAGGGACTGGCAGCCCACTCCAGTATTGTTGCCTGGAGAATCCCATAAACAGAGGAGCCTGGTGGGCTACAGTCCATGGGGTCACAGAGAATTGGGCACAACTGAAATAACAGCACACACACAGATCACATATATATAATATCCATTACTAAAATAACCTGTGTGTATTTATGCACTCATGTGTTTGTGTCTGTAATATGTATGTATTTATATATGCATCAATATTTCTGTGCTTATATCCCTTCTCCACATGATACAAAGAGTCCACTCATTGGAAAAGACCCTGATGCTGGGAAAGATTGACAGCAGGAGGAGAAGTGGGCAACAGAGGATGAGATGGTTGGATGGCATCATTGACTCAGTGGACAGGAGTTTGCGCAAACTCCTGGAGATAGTGAGGAACAGGGAAGCCTAGTATGCTACAGACCATGGGGTTGCAAAGAGTCAGACACGACTGAACAACTGAACAACAAGAAATCCCTTCTCCATATTAAGAAATATGTCACCTCAACATTTACTTGTTAACACAATAAATTTCTTTGTTCAATATCTCAGCCATGCCAGAATGACAGCTCTCCATCAGTTCTAGATGCCCCCCTCCACTCCTCACACTGACTTTGTGCCAATGCTTCACAGACCCCCCTGCACCCCTAAACCCCACCAAGTTTCCAAAGTTCACTGATCACCAGTTACAATGCTGATATCCTTGTATCAGAAAGAAAGGCCAATAATATTTTTAAAATACAAAGAAGCAGTAAGTGGTGAGATGCACTCACATTCTGTATGTATTTTTAAGAGAGTTGACAGAATTTTCGGATAAATTAAATGCATGTTGAAAGAGAATAGTCAAGGATGACTCAGACTGTTGGCCTAAGTGGATTATTACATTTCCATGATTGATATAAGGAATATTGTGGGAGACATATATTGGAGTAGATTGGAAACTGAAAACTCCTCTTGGAGCATGTTGAGATTAAGATGTCTGTTAAGTATTCAAATGAAATAACAGAGCTGGCAGCTGAGTAAGTGAGCATAGGCTTGACAGAGAAGGCCAGGGAAGAAGATGTAAATTGAGATGCAACAGAATACCAATGATACTTATCACCATGGACTAGACAATTATCCAAGGGAATGGTTGAATGCAGACAGAGAATAGAAATACACTGCCAGATGCTAGTGAGCAGTGAAGAGAGGACTGAGAATTACATTTTAGATTAGACCTCTAATCTGCTTTTGTTATGGTTAGGGTGAGAGCTTGGTTAAGTGATAAAAGGAGAATGAACGTGGGGAATTTAAGACAAAGTGAAACAAGCCTTATAAGGTATTATACTGAAGAAGGGCAGAGGAGTCTAAGCTGCAAATAATACAGTTTTTAGGAATGAATACTACCATAGCATATTGGTATACTGATGAGACAATACATTCATCAAAGGAAAATTGATGAAACTAAAGAAAGATTAGGTGGGATTAAGTCCTTTTCTAGAAAGGTGATCATGACCCATGGAGTTTTTCATTATACTGGAAAATAGGAAGTGCATCTTTTCTAAAAATGTGCGTGTGTGTGCTCAGCCCCTCAGTCATGTCCTATGCTCATTCATGACTCCATGAGTGTAGTCCACCAGGCTCCTCTATCAGTGGAATTTCCCAGACAAGAATGCTGGAGTGGATTGTCATTTCTTCTTGCAGGGTATCTTCCTTATCCAAGGATCAAACCCATATTTCTTGAGTCTGATGCATTGGCAGGTAGATTCTTTACTACTGTGCCACCTGGGAAGCCCTTCTAAAGAGGTTTGTGCATCTAAATGTGGGTGAGTTGTTAGATTTAGAAATAGGATGAAAATTCATGGTTATTTTGTTCAGTTTTCTAAGAGGCAAAGATCAGCTGAGAGTCAGGAAGGAGAAATCTGTTGAATATTAATAAGAAGATGAGAAATTTTAAGTAACTCTCTGAGAGTGGGTGAGTGAATGATTTTGAAAAATAACAGTGGCTTAGAATAGAACTAAGGGCACAGTGGAAGTTGTAGTGATGAATTTAAACTATTAAAAGCATTATGTATTTGTTCAGATTCAGAAGTGGGAAGGCAGGAAGTTGAATAATGAGGGTTGGAGTTTGGGGCACATAAATTCTCTAGAAAGAAGTGTGTGGGAATTGAGAAAGTGCACAAGGCTGTGCTTTTAATTATAAACACTGAGTCACATGAAAAGGGATATTGACTATGGTATATATAATGCCACAAAAGCTGTCAGCTTCAGTGGGTTAGAGAGCCCACTTGGGGTGAAAATTTTAGGAATATGAATTCTAGAAAATTGTACTGAAAAGACAAGTAGGAAGTGGTGAATTACTTGTAATTCAGATTTTTTAAAAAACATTTATTGGAATATAGTTGATTTATGATGTTGTTTTAGTTTCAGGTATACAACAAAGTGATTCAGTTATACATATACATATATCCACTCTTTCAGATTCTTTTCTCATATAGGCCCCTACAGAGTATTGAGTAGAGTTCATTGTGCTATACAGTAGATCCTTGTTGTGTATCTATTTACAGTAGTGTGTATATGTTAATCCAAAACTTCTAATGTATCCCTCCTCCTCTTTTCCCTTTGGTAGCCATAAGTTTGCTTTCAAAATCTGTGAGTCTATTTCTGTTTTGTAAATAAGTTCATGTGTACCATTTTTTAGAATCCACATGGAAGTGATACCATATGATATTTGTCTTTCTCTTTCTGACTTACTTCACTCAGTATGATAACCTCTAGGTCCATCTGTGTTGCTCCAAATGGCATTATTTTGTTCTTTTTATGGTTGAATAATACTCCATACCACGTTGCATTTGCCCAATATCATCTAAAATACAGATTTTTGATATGATGTGGATATTGGTAATATCCAAATGGTTATATCTGTAGGGCATCACAGGGGAGGCATGGTGAGCAAACTCACTGGACAGGATGAAGCCAAATCGGAGATGCTAAACTCTGTCAGGTTCTGAGATGGGCAAGAACAATGACTTTGACCCAGCCAAAGTGGATTTTTGTTTATTTAAATATAGATACTGCTACCACACATCCAAGGTAAGAGAAACCCAAGTAAGATGGTAGGTGTTGTGAGAGGGCATCAGAGCAGACACACTGAAACCATAATCACGGAAAACTAGCCAATCTGATCACATGGACCACAGCCTTGTCTACTCAATGAAACTAAGCCATGCCGTGTGGGGCCACCCAAGATGGTCGGGTCATGGTTGAAAGGTCTGACAGAATGTGGTCCACTGGAGAAGGGAATGGCAAACCACTTCAGTTTTCTTCCCTTGAGAACCCCATGAACAGTATGAAAAGGCAAAATGATAGGATACTGAAAGGGGAATTCCCCGGATCAGTAGATGCCCAATATACTACTGGAGATCAGTGGAGAAATAACTCCAGAAAGAATGAAGGGATGAAACCAAAGCACAAACAATACCCAGTTGTGGATGTGACTAATGATAGAATTAAGGTCTGATGCTATAAAGAGCAGTATTGCATAGGAACCTGGAATGTCAGGGCCGAGAATCAAGGTAAGTTGGAAGTGGTCAAACAGGAGATGGCAAGAGTGAACGTCAACATTCTAGGAATCAGTGAACTAAAATGGACTGGAATGGGTGAATTTAACTCAGATGACCATTATTTCTATTACTGTGGCAGGAATCCCTTAGAAGAAATGGAGTAGCCATCATGGTCAACAAAAGAGTCCAAAATGCAGTACTTGGATGCAATCTCAAAAAAAGACAAAATGGTCTCTGTTTGTTTCCCAGGCAAAGAATTCAATATCATGGTAATCCAAGCCTATGCTCCAACCAGTAACACTAAAGAAGCTGAAGTTGCACAGTTCTGTGAAGACCTACAAGACCTTTTAGTACTAACACCAAAAAAAGATGTCCTTTTCGTTATAGGGAACTGGAATGCAAAAGTAGGAAGTCAAGAAACACCTAGAGTAACAGGCAAATTTGGCCTTGGAGTACAGAAAGAAGCAGGGAAAAGGCTAATAGAGTTTTGCCAAGAGAATGCACTGGTCATAGCAAAAACCCTCTTCCAATAACACAAGAGAAGACTCTACACATGGACATCATCAGATGGTCAACACCGAAATCAGATTGATTATATTTTTTGCAGCCAAAGATGGAGAAGCTCTATACAGTCAGCAAAAACAACCCAGGGACAAAAACAACAACTGTGGCACAGATCATGAACTCCTTATGGCCAAATTCAGATTTAAACTGAAGAAAGTAGGGAAAACCACTAGACCATTCAGATATGACTTAAATCAAATCCCTTATGATTACACAGTGGAAGTGAGAGATAGATTTAAGGGACTAGACCTGATAGAAAGAGTGCCTGATGAACTATGGACGGAGGTTCATGACAATGTACAGGAGATAGGGATCAAGACCATCCCCATGGAAAAGAAATGCAAAAAAACAAAATTGCTGTTTGAGGAGGCCTTACAAATAGCTGTGAAAAGAAGAGAAGTGAAAAGCAAAGGAGAAAAGGAAAGATATAAGCATCTGAATGCAGAGTTCCAAAGAATAGCAAGGAGAGATAAGAACATCTTCCTCAGCGATCAGTGCAATGAAACAGAGGAAAACAACAGAATGGGAAAGAGTAGAGATCTCTTCAAGAAAATTAGAGATACCAAGGGAACATTTCATGCAGAGATGGGCTCGATAAAGGACAGAAATGGTATGCACCTAACAGAAGCAGAAGATATGAAGAAGAGGTGGCAAGAATACACAGAAGAACTGTACAAAAAAGATCTTCACGACCAAGGTAATCACGATGGTGTGATCACTCACCTAGAGCCAGACATGCTGGAATGTGAAGACACCTGCGCCTGAGAAAGCATCACTATGAACAAAGCTAGTGGAGGTGATGCAATTCCAGTTGAGCTATTTCAAATCCTAAAAGATGATGCTGTGAAAGTGCTGCACTCAATATGCCAGCAAATTTGGAAAACTCAGCAGTGGCCACAGGACTGGAAAAGGCCACTATTCATTTCAATCCCAAAGAGAGGCAATGCCAAAGAATGTGCAAACTACCGCACAATTGCACTCATCTCACATGCTAGGAAAGTAATGCTCAAAACTGTGCAAGCCAGGCTTCAGCAGTACATGAACTGTGAACTTCCAGATGTTCAAGCTGCTTTTAGAAAAGGCAGAGGAACCAGAGATCAAATTGCCAACATCCGCTGGATCATCGAAAAAGCAAAAGAGTTCCAGAAACATATCTATTTCTGTTTTCTTGACTATACCAAAGCCTTTGACTGTGTGGATCATAATATACTGTGGAAAATTCTGAGAGAGATGGAACGTCAGACCATCTGACCTGCGTCTTGAGAAACCTATATGCAGGTCAGGAAGCAACAGTTAGAACTGGACATGGAACAACAGACTGGTTCCAAATAGGAAAAGAAGTAAGTCAAGCCTGTATATTGTCACCCTGCTTATTTAACTTATATGCAGAGTACATCATGAGAAACGCTGGGCTGGAAGAAACACAAGCTGGAATCAAGATTGCTGGGTGAAATATCAATAACCTCAGATATGCAGGTGACACCACCCTTATGGCAGAAAGTGAAGAGGATCTAAAAAGCTTCTTGATGAAAGTGAAAGAGGAGAGTGAAAAAGTTGGCTTAAAGCTCAACATTCAGAAAACGAAGATCATGGCATCTGGTCCCATCATTTCATGGGAAATAGATGGGGAAACAGTGGAAACAGTGTCAGACTTTATTTCTGGGGGCTTCAAAATCACTGCAGATGGTGATTGCAGCCATGAAATTAAAAGACACTTACTCCTTGGAAGGAAAGACGATCAACCTAGATAGCATATTGAAAAGCAGAGATATTACTTTGCCAACAAAGGTCCATCTAGTCAAGGCTATGGTTTTTCCAGTGGTCATGTATGGATGTGAGAGTTGGACTGTGAAGAAGGCTGAGCACTGAAGAATTGATGCTTTTGAACTGTGGTGTTGGAAAAGATGCTTGAGAGTCCCTTGGACTGCAAGGAGATCCAACCAGTCCATTCTGAAGGAGATCAGCCCTGTGTGTTCATTGGGAGGACTTAAGCTGAAGCTGAAACTCTGATACTTTAGCCACCTGATGCGAAGAGTTGACTCATTGGAAAATACCTTGATGCTGGGAGTGACTGGGGGCAGGAGGAGAAAGGGACAACAGAGGATGAGATGGCTGGATGGCATCACCGACTCGATGCACATGAGTTTGCGTGAACTCCAGGAGTTGGTGATGGACAGGGAGGCCTTGCGTGCTGTGATTCATGGGGTTGCAAAGAGTCGGACGTGACTGAACGACTGAACTGAATTGAACTGAACTGCAGCCAGTAAGTGAAAGAGATGTAAGAAAGCGAGTGAGTACATACTGCCCTCAGATGACTCCCTAATTCCTCAAAGTGGTGACTTGACATGTGGCAGACATGCAGCCCGCTGGCACCAAGGAGTCTAAAGATGTTACCTTCTCTGTTAACAGAGTGAGGGCCAGCTTTGTCAACATCCAGGAGTGGTTTATCACCAAATAAATACTTACCTTTACATATTCTGCATACATAAATATACATTTTGTGATTTTTGTACAAAGAAAGGCAATGCCAAAGAATGCTCAAACTACTGCACAATTGCACTCATCTCAGAGGCTAGTAAGTGATGCTTAAAATTCTCCAAGCCAGACTTCAAGAATACGTGAACCGTGAACTTCCAGATGTTCAAGCTGGTTTTAGAAAAGGCAGAGGAACCAGAGATCAAATTGCCAACATCTGCTGGATCATCAAAAAAGCAAGAGAGTTCCAGAAAAACATCTGTTTTTGCTCTCTTGGCTATGCCAGAGCCTTTGACTGTGTGGATCACAATAAACTGTGGAAAATTCTGAAAGAGATGGAAATATCAGACTACCTGACCTGCCTCTGGAGAAATCTGTATGCAGGTCAGGAAGCAATAATTAGAACTGGACCTGGAACAACAGACTGGTTCCAAAGAGGAAAAGAAGTACGTCAAGGTTGAATATTGTCACCCTACTTATTTTATTTATATGCAGAGTACATGATAAGAAACGCTGGGCTGGAAGAAGCACAAGCTGGAATCAAGATTGCTGGTAGAAATATCAATAACCTCAGATATGCAGTTGACACTACCCTTATGGCAGAAAGTGAAAAAGAACTAAAGAGCCTCTTGATGAAAGTGAAAGAGGAGAGTGAAAAAGTCGGCTTAAAGCTCAACATTCAGAAGACGAAGTTCATGGCATCCAGTCCCATCACTTCATGGGAAATAGAAGGGGAAACAGTGGAAAGAGTGGCTGATTTCATTTTTCTGGGCTCCAAAATCACTGCAGATGGTGATTGCAGCCAAGAAATTAAAAAAGTAGAGACATTACTTTGCCAACAAAGGTCTGTCTATTCAAGGCTATGGTTTTTCCAGTGGTTCTGAATGGATGTGAGAGTTCGACTATAAAGAAAGCTGAGCACAGAAGAATTGATGCTTTTGAACTGTGGTGTTGGAGAAGACTCTTGAGAGTCCCTTGGACTGCAACGAGATCCAACCAGTCCATCCTAAAGATCAGTCCTGGATGTTCATTGGAAGGACTGATGCTGAAGCTGAAGCTCCAGTACTTTGGCCACCTGATGCAAAGCGTTGATTCATTAGAAAAGACCCAGATCATGGGAAAGATTGAGAACAGGAGAAGGGGGTAACAGAGGATGAGATGATTGGATCGCAACATTGACTCAATGGACATGAGTTTGAGCCAACTCGGGCAGATAGTGAAGGACTGGGAATCCTGGAGTGCTGGTTCATGAGGTCATAATGAGTCAGACACGACTTAGTGACTGAACAACATTAGCACAAGTGGACTTGGCTAATGTAGAGGATCTATGTGGATACTGAAATCACCTGGAATTTTTATGTTAGCAATCCTGAGAAAGAAGATGGATTCAGAAGTTAACATGAGAAGGAGTTGGGCTTCCCAGGTGCCTCAGTGGTAAAGAACCTGCCTGCCAGTGCAGGAGATGCAGATTTGATCCCTGGGTCAGGAAGATCCCTAGGAAAAGGAAAATAAAACCTACTCCAGTATTCTTGCCTGGAGAATTCCATGGACAGAAGAGCCTGGGAGGATACAGTCCATGGGACTGCAAAGGGTCAAACACAACTGAGCAACAAAGCATGTGTATAAAGATAAAGGTGAAGTTGTTGAAAAATAAACTCTAGAGTGACCTGAATAACTTAATATGTAAATCATGATGAGATTAGACTTGATGGTCTCTTACATGGAGGAGGAAAACAGATCAAGTTATACTCTTCTACTGAAGAGAAGCCTCAGAGGTAGTGGTTCAGGTGAGATGATGACCACTGGGTGGGGTGGGGGGTCTCATCATATACAAGGAGCGATTTGGGGATTTTATTTTCATTGCAGTCAAAGACAGTGCTTGGATTCGATGAAGGCTTGTCTTCTCAGGAGCCCCATTTCAGGATGACTATACTTCATTCAATTCTTAGAGTATATTCAGACTTCATTTTCCATATTTTATCATCCTCAGTGCTTAGTCACTCAGTCGTGTCCAACTCCTTGTGACCCCATGGACTGTAGCCCACAGGCTCCCTTGTCCATGATTCTCCAGGCAAGAATACTGGAGTGGGTTGTCATGCCCTTCTCCAGGGGATCTTCCCAAACCAGGGATCAAACCCAGGTCTCCTGCATTGCAGTTGGATTCATTATTTTCCAAGCCACCACAGTAGAAGCTGGATATTAAAATGCAATGCTAACCAGAGATCAGTCCTGGGTGTTCACTGGAAGGACTGATGTTGAAACTGAAGCTCCAATACTCTGGGCACCTGATGTGAAGAGCTGACTGATTTGAAAAGACCCTGCTGCTAGGAAAGATTGAGGATGAGAGGAGAAAGGGATGATAGAGGATGAGATGGTTGGATGGCATCACCAAATCAATGGACATGAGTTTGGGTGAACCCTGGGAGTTGGTGATGGCCAGAGAGGCCTTGGTGTGCTGCAGTTCATGGGCTCGCAAAGAGTCAGATACGACTGAGTGACTGAACTGAACTGAACCTTCATTTAGAAGGAACACAGGCTATGTGTGGCCTTGGCAGTTCTCTCCCAAGTGACTTCAGGAAGACTTTTCTAGGTTTTAAGGTTTGGTTGATATTTCTAACCCAAGGAGATCGCCTTGTAACATAGAAGAGAGGATAAGTATTCAAAAATAGACCTGGTAAGAAGCATAAAAGGCCCAGAATTGCCAAAGCAATCTTGATGAAAAAGAACAAAGCAAGAGGCATAACCCTCCCAAATTTCAGACTACAAATCTATAGTAATTAAAATAGCATGGTATTGCCATAAAAACAGATGTTTGGCTCAACAGAACATAATAGAGAGCTCAGAAACAAACCTGTATACTTATGGTCAATTATTCTTCAACAAAAACAGCAAGAATATACAATGGAGAAAAGACTGTCTTTCAGCAAGTGGAGGTGGGAAAACTAGACAGCTTCATGTAAATCAGTGATGTTAGAATACATCCTAACACCATATACAAAAATAAGCTCAAACTGGCTTAAAGACAGACAGAAATAGACTGGGTAACCATAACGTATTAAGAAACTGGAATAGAAGAGGGGAATTTTGTTCTAAATGATCTATATCCACTTTCCTAAATTCACTGCAAAATGTAAATCTTTCTTTAGCTTTTAGAAACAGAGACATCAAGGAATTTTATTTTACATTTTAGGTGATAAATTGTAAAGTAACAAAGCAGCTCTGAACTGTAACAAATAGTGCTTGGCAAAGAAAAATACACCAGAATAATTCAATTTCTTCTGTTTGTTAAAGTAGTGTTCATGATGAAAGATTTAAAGATCTAAGTCCTCATTTCACGTATAATTTTCAATTTGGGCAATTCATCTTTACTTCTGAATAAAGCACTTTAAAATATATACAAATGTATTAAACACTGATAACAAAAGTAAACACCCCATTAGTCACATTGCTGTGTTTGGATTACACAAGCTGTGTTTATAATCCAAGAGCATTGTAATTTGTTGTGAGGTGTTGGGATCCTTTAATGGACTGCAACCTGGTGGTATGGAGTCGACGATAAGAAAATGAAAGAAAGACAGAAGCTAATATTCCCTGGGTTATTCTGAAAACCAATAAAGCCCTCGGACAGAGCTTGTACTGCTCATGTAGGCGCAGGGCGCCCTCTCAAGAAGTCTTGAGACGTCTTGGAAGCCAGGGCAGGAAAATGAGCTTGGTAGGCCTCGGTACTCCAGGGAATCAGCCAGAAAGAGAGAGAGAGAGAAAGAAGGACACAGGGACCCAAGTCTCTGGTGGAACAAGGGTGCTTTACTGAATTCTGTGTGGATATATATACCATATTACAAGGTAGCTTCTTCAGATAAAGATCAAAAGACCAGACTTTACAAGTTACCAGGAAATAAGGAGTAATAGAGGCCATAAAGCTAAAAGACAATCCATATCAAAAGAGGGTAGTAGATAATCCCTTTCACCATATGGAAAAGCTAATGAAGGAAATCTTATGCAAGAATCCCATCTCTTTGATCTCAGTCCTATCAGGAACTGGTAAGGAACAGAGGGCTCAAGAGAGATAGGAAACAGCACCAGGAATTCTACTGTTAAGCATTCCCTGACAGTGAGGAGTCGGGAGAAAGTCAGATGGATATTATTATGTCCTCATAGAAATGAACATGGCACAGAACCATATGTTTTATCTTGTTACATAAACACACTTAAGGGCCATATCCAGTCTTCTGGTCTCCTTAATCATATTTTTGTTCTCAAGTGTTTTCTAATTTTCAGAACTCATTTTTGAAATTTATCATGTTTATTATTTCCTGCCAGCTTCTTAAATCTCTTAAAATTCTGTTTCATTCCGTCTTTTTTAAATGTATCTAACAGGCATGTAGAGGTGTCTTGGGGGAGGAATGCAGAACTGTTTGGGAGAGTCCTTCCTTCAATCCTATCCATTTAAAAAATGGTCAGGATTATTTCTAACAGCATTTGCAAGGGCTCCATTTGTGTACACATTTTGAGGTTGTGTGGAGAGTTTATATTTCTAACAATATTAATTCCTTCTTTTTGAATATTTGAGCAGGGAATAAGGTTGGGTTCTACAAATACATAATTCTGATTCTGACACTGTATATTTATAATTGTGTGTGTATATGGGGATAGGATGAAGCAGTCATCAGGTAAGTATTCAATAAGGCAGACAAAGGTACATGCCACAAATTGAGGAACAAGATTTCATTTGGGTTTATCTCACAAATTTTAAAGATGTTAAAATGTTTTCCACTTTGGTTTTATTCTCATCTTACTATAAATGCATCTAGTAGGTTTTCTGAACTTTTTTCATATGAACAGTGACATTCTGTTACTTCTGAAAAATATTCTGTGAGGAGGCATTTCATTTAAGTGTGTTAAGGAAATAATAGATGAAGTGAAGCTAAATAGGTTACTTTTAGCTAAGTGATAGAATTGACCTTCCTGCAATCAGTGCAATGCCTAGGAATCATCCCAAACAACCTACTGGTAAAGAGGGCAAAACAATTTACGACATGACAGCACCTCTGTCATGAAGCTTGGTCTGATGAGGTGCAGCTAGGGTAAAGAGGTATATGGTTCTAGGTACATAGGAAAATTCTTATTCACTAGAAGCTGAATTTAAAGTATTACTTGAAAATGCCCTTTGATATGCTGAGACAAAATTGTTTCTCTCATATTATAAATGTCTCTACAACATTAATATTTTAATTACTTCCTCTGACAAGATTTTGTATATTAAAAAAAAACAGTTAGTGGAAAGTGTTTCACAGATTTGAGAATGTCACTTTAGGAGACACTTGCAGATAAAATATAAAAGATAAAGAGAAGGTAGACATTGTTCTTTCTCTTAGCTAGTATGCGAGGTAATACAGATAGCATAGTATATAACATAACATGTCAGGGAAACGCTACTTCTTTTTTTCATGTATGCATTTGAGAAACGCAGCAGGGAGTTTGCAGCTTCAGACTAAAGTGTGGAAAGCTAGAAAGAGCTTTGTTCCTCTTTTAACAGAGACAAGTTTGTACAATATACAAAATCTTGACTTTATAAAAATTTGTCAAATTTTGAAGTGTTTTTAGAAAAATTGTGCTTCAAATGTAGTTGATGTACAATTTCATGCGTTTCAGGTGTACAGCAAAGTGATTCATGTATATTCCCACCAGATTATTTTCCCTTATAGTTTATTAAATGCTATGGAGTATAGTTCTCTGGGCTGTATAGTAGGTCCTTCTTGGTTGTCTGTTTTACATTTAATAGTGTGTATCTTAATCCCACCCTCCTAGTTTATCCCTCCCCTCTACTTTCTCCTTTAGTAACCTTAAGTTTAGTTTCTGTGTCTTTTAGTCTATTTCTGTTTTGAAAATAAATTCATTTGTGTTTCTTTTAAGATTCCACATATAAATGATATGATATTTGTCTTTCTCTGTGTGACTAAGTTCACTTAAAATGATAATCTCCAGGTCTGTCTATATTCCTGCAAATAATATTATTTCATTTTTGGATGAGTAATATTCCATTGTATATATGTACCGGATCTTCTTTATTTATTTATCTATTTATTTAATTTATTTATTTTAATTGGGGGCTAATTACTTTAAAATGTTGTAATGGTTTTTGCCATACAGTGACATGAATCAGCCACATGCCGCATCTTTTTATTGATTCCTCTGTCAATGGGCATTTAAGTTGTTTCCATGCCTTGGCTCTCATGAATAGTGCTGCTATAGCATGTATCTTTTTGAATTATTGTTTTCTTTGGAAATATATCTAGGAGTGGGACTGCTGGAACATATTATTTCTATTTTTAGTTTTTTTAGGACACCCCCATACTGTTCTCCATAACGGCTGTACTGTTTTACATTGCCACCAGCAGCATAGGAGGGTTGCTTTTTCTCCACACCCTCTCTAGCATTTATTACTTGAGGAATTTTTGATGATGGCCATTCTGACCTGGGTGAAGTGATCCCTCATTGTGGTTTTGATTTGCATTTATCTGATAATTAGTGATGTTGACCATCTTTTCATGTGCCTTTTGGTCATTTCTATGTCTTTTTTGAAAGTGAAAGTCACCAGGAGTGAAAGTGAAAGATTTCCAGAAGTGGGAAAAAAATGAAAAATTGCTGGGAGAAATATCAGTAACCTCAGATACACAGATGACATCACCCTTATGGCAGAAAGCAAAGAACCAAAGAGCCTCATGATGAAAGTGAAACAGGAGAATGAAAAACTTGGCTTAAAACTCAACATTCAGAAAACTAAGATCATGGCATCTGGCCCCATCACTTCATGGCAAATAGATGGGGAAACAATGGAAACAGAGACTTTATTTTTTGGATTTCAAAATCACTGCAGATGGTGACTACAGCCATGAAATTAAAAGATGCTTGCTCCTTGGAAGAAAAGCTATGACCAACATAGACAGCATATTAAAAAGCAGAGACATTTCTTTGCTGACAATGGTCTGTCTAGTCAAAGCTATATTTTTTCCAGTAGCCATATATGGATGTGAGAGTTGGATCATAGAGAAAGCTGAGCACTGAAGAATGGATGCTTTAGAACTGCAGTGTTGGATTTGACTCTTGAGAGTCCCTTGGACTGCAAGGAGATCAAACCAGCCCATCCTAAAGGAAACCAGTCCTGAATATTCATTGGAAGGACTGATGTTGAAGTTGAAACTCCAATACTTTGGCCATCTGATGTGAAGAACTGACTCACTGTTAAAGACCCTGATGTTGGGAAAGATTGAAGGTGGGAGAAGGGGACAACAGAGGATGAGATGGTTGGATGCATCACTGACTCAATGGACATGAGTTTGAGCAAGCTCCGGGAGTTGGTGATGGACAGGGAAGCTTGGTGTGCTGCAGTCCATGGGGTCACAAAGATTCGGACACAACTGAGCAACTGAACTGACTGACAGACTAATGTCTTTTTTGGAGAAATGTCTATTTATGTCTTTTGTCAATTTTTTGGAGTGGGTTGTTTGTTTGGATATTGAGCTGTATGAGCTATTCATATATTTTGGAAATTGATCCCTTTTAGATCACATCATTTGAAAATATTTTCTCCCATTCTATGGATTTTGTTTTGGCTTTATTTATGGTTTCATTCGATGGCACAAAAACAGAAATATAAATCAAAATAACAGGACAGAAAGCCCAGAAAGAAATCCACTCACCTATGGTCAATTAATCTGTGACAAAGGAGGTAAGAATATGCATGGAAAAAAGATAGTCTCTTCATAAAGTGACTGGGAGAACTGGACAGCTACATGTAAAAGAATTAAATTACAATATTTTCTAATACCACACACAGAGATGAATTCAAAATGGATTAAAAACCTAAATGCAAGATCCAAATGGATTAAATACCTAAATGTGAGCTATTTTTAGAAATTAAAGAGAAATAAACACTATTTTTTAAACAAATAGAAAATGAGAAATTTCATTATTGAACTGAATAACTATATGGTTAAATTTTCAAAAAATTAGATAGAAATAATATAAGATAAAACTGGATCAATGCTAAGATATGAAAATCATTGTTAATATTTAAGTTATAAATATAAAATATTTGGCTTCTTTTTATTTCTCTGATGAAATATTGAGTACAGATAAAAGTAGAAAAATGCAGTGGGCTTATAAGATACAAAAGTAAAAATTTATTTAAATAGCAACTAAAAAATAGAAAAAAAGAAATTAAGAGCAGTTGACTAAAATTCTTACATTACATGTGAAGTCAGATCATTATTAAGGAAGGAGTGAAAAGTGTACTTTATAGATACATGATCTATACAATCATTAAATTTATTTGAAAAAAACAGTAAAATTAATTACCAAATCATGGAAATGTATTACAACTTATTGGAATCATAAAAAATATTAAATTAGTTCATTTGCAAGAAGAACATGAGGCAAGGCAATGAAGCAAATTTTTAAAAAAACTAGAAAAATGGCAAATTCTGTTTCACCAAATCAGTAAATAACTATAAATACTCTAATATTTACATCTAGATGCTCAAATTAGATAAAAAATCAAGACTCAAGACTCTTATGGATTATAATCCCAATTTAAATACAAATACACATGTAGATTAAAAGTAAAAGTCTTTGAAAACAATATAAAATGCCAACATGAATTTTTAAAACTAGAGTAAATACATAAGCATAAAATTAACTAAACATTTAAACTAGTAATACTAGTGCAGATTAAGAGGGACATTATGTAATGATAAAAGGACTGAATCAATACAGTAGAAATCACAGTCTTGTGTTTGTGCCTAACAATTTTCAAATAACTTGAGTAAAAAAATGGTAAAATATAAAGATCAAGCCACAACTCTCTCTCATAACTTATTGAAAAAAAAAATAAGTAGTTTGAAAATCAGTAAGGCTATGAAACAATAGATCACTGCAATTGTCAAACTAAACCTAAAGGACATTTATAGATCCCTTGAGTCAAGATCCCTTGGGCTGGAAGAAGCACAAGCTGGAATCAAGATGGCCGGGAGAAATATCAATAACCTCAGATATGAAGATGACACCAACCTTATAGCAGAAAGTGAAGAGGAACTAAAAAACCTCTTGACAAAAGTGAAGGAGGAGAGCGAAAAAGTTGGCTTAAAGCTCAACATTCAGAAAATGAAGATCATGGCATCTGGTCCCATCACTTCATGGGAAATAGATGGGGAAACAGTGGAAACAGTGTCAGACTTTACTTTGGGGAGCTCCAAAATCACTGCAGATGGTGATTGCAGCCATGAAATTAAAGGACATTTACTTCTTAGAAGGAAAGTTATGACCAACCTAGACAGCATATTAAAAAGCAGAGACATTACTTTTCCAACAAAGGTCCATCTAGTCAAGGCTATGGTTTTTCCTGTGGTCATGTATGGATGTGAGAGTTGGACTGTGAAGAAGGTAGAGTGCTGAAGATTGATGCTTTTGAACTGTGGTGTTGGAGAAGGCTCTTGAGAGTTCTTTGGACAGCAAGGAGATCCAACCACTCCACCCTAAAGGAGATCAGTCCTGGGTGTTCATTGGAAGGACTCATGCTAAAACTGAAACTACAGTACTTTGGTCACCTCATGAGAAGAGTTGACTCACTGGAAAAGACTCTGATGCTGGAAGGGATTGGGGGCAGGAGGAGAAGGGGACAACAGAGGATGAGATGGCTGGATGGCATCACTGACTCGATGGACGTGAGTCTGAGTGAACTCTGGGAGTTGGTGATGGACAGGGAGGCCTGGCGTGCTGTGATTCATGGGGTTGCAAAAAGTTGGACACGACTGAGCAACTGAACTGAACTGAATTGAACTGAGTCAACACATGATAATAAGCATTCTTGACACATGCACATAGAACATTTTCAAAGATAGATGATATTCTGGGCCATAAAACAATCATTTAAAAATCAGCAAGAACTGAGATACTACAATGTCTATTTTCTGATGATGAAAGCATTGTATTAGAAATCAATAATAGAAGTTATATGCTGCTGCTGCTGCTGCTGCTGTGTTGCTTCAATCTTGTCTGACTCTTCGCAACCCCATGGACTGTAGCCTACCAGGCTCCCCCGTCCACGGGATTTTCCAGGCACGAGTACTGGAGAGGGTTGCCATTTCCTTCTCTAAGAAGTTATATGAAAGATCCCTAAACATTTAGAAATTAACATCCTTCTAAAAGATGTATGACTGTATAGGCAAATTATAAAGAAAATTAGAAAATATTTTAGATGAAGTAAAACTCTGTGAATCAAAATTTATGGGATGCACAAAGAGTAGTATTTAGTAAGAAACATAACATTAAATGGTTAGATTATGAAAGAAGAAAGTTCTGAAATTAAGTATTTATATACCACACTAAGAAAATAGAAGGAAAAAGGTAAGCAGAAAGAATAAGATTATACAGATAAGATGAGTCAATCAAATTGCAAGAGGAAAACAGTAAAGAAAAATCCAAGAAAACATTTCTGATTCTTTGAAAAGATTAATTAAACAAACTAGTATAACATTATTAAAAGACAAAATAATCAAAATCAGGATTGAAAGATTAGAACACAACCAATCCTAATAATATTAAAAGAATAACTTTATGGAATTATTGTGAAGAACTTTATGCCCATACATTTGACAACTTAGATTAAATGGACAAATTCCTTAAAAGGCACTAACAAAGCTCACCTGAGAATAGTTAGGTAACTGCTGCTGCTAAGTCACTTCAGTCGTGTACAACTCTGTGCAACCCCATAGACAGCAGCCCACCAGGCTTCTCCATCCATGGGATTTTCCAGGCACGAGTACTGGAGTGGGGTGCCTATTGCCTTCTCTGATATATATCAATAAAAGTAACTGCACTTGTAGTTAAAAAGTTTCTAGTTTCTAGCAAGTTTAACTTTTTTCCAACATAGAAAATTCTCTTCCAGTCACATCTTTCTCCAGCTCACTTTCCCTTCCTTGAACATGGTAAATACAGTCTTTTCTGTGAGCTTTGCTTTTTTGCTTGAAATACCTTTTCCCCCAATACTTGGTTCACTAATATCTTCATCTCCTCTAGTCTTTGCTCAAATTATTGTGTTGGCTCAAGAGAGCTTATTTAATATTGTCTTTATCTCTCTCCCAGATCCCAGTTCCTTTTATTATCTCTTTTTCTTTTCCCATAGAACTTATTTACTTATATACTACAAAAATACATGTTAAGTGTCTCCCTTCCTTATCATCTCTCTCCCTTAGGGCAGAGTAGGATGGGAGACGGTCGGTGTCAGCGTGTCCTTTATTGATACACCCTGAGAACCTCAGTGGTGCCTGACATAGGAGCCAAATATGTTTGAATGGATGGATAAATTTCACTTTATACATTCCATTGTAGTAGCTATAATTTCATAATACAATTGTTGAGTTCGTTTGTGTTTCCTACTAGACCAAGGTCCCCTTGAGAAGATTTCTTTCCCACAGACATATATGAATTCAGAGTGCCTAGTACTAATAAAATTAGATATTATTTTTTGAATGAATGAGTGAGGAGAGAGAGTGAAACTGATTCTCTTATCTCCACTGGCTCTCATCTGCACAACGTACATCCTGTTTTAAGTTAAAACTTAAATTATCATTGTTAGAATTTATAAAATTACTTAGAATTGAAAACAGATTATTTCATCCAGTCAGTTTGTCTGCCTGCCTTTGATCCCTTTCTGAAAACATCTGTGATAAATTAGTATGAGTTTACTCCATAGAAATTACTTCCATTTATTCCAATGCTTCGTGACATTTCAGTGGTATACAGATTTTATCAGTTTGTCAGACATATACAATATAGCTAAGATACGTATGAAGAAAATGTGCTTTAGATGCAGGAGATGGGGATACTATACCACCTGACCTGCCTCTTGAGAAACCTGTATTCAGGTCAGGAAGCAACAGTTAGAACTGGACATGGAACAAAAGACTGATTCCAAATAGGAAAAGGAGTACGTCAAGGCTGTATATTGTCACTCTGCTTATATAACTTCTATGCAGAGTACATCATGAGAAATGCTGGGCTGGAGGAAGCACAAGCTGGAATCAAGATTGCCAGGAGAAATGTCAATAACCTCAGATATGCAGATGATACCACTCTTATGACAGAAAGTGAAGAAGAACTAAAGAGCCTCTTGATGAAAGTGAAAGAGGAGAGTGAAAAAGTTGGCTTAGAGCTCAACATTCAGAAAATGAACATCATGGCATTCAGTCCCATCACTTCATGGAAAGTAGATGGGGTAACAGTGGAAAGAGTGGCTGACTTTATTTTTCGGGGCTCCTAAATCACTACAGATATTGATTGCAGCCATGAAATTAAAAGATGCTTACTCCTTGGAAGGAAAGTTATGACCAACTTAGACAGCATATTAAAAAGTAGAGACATTGCTTTGCCAACAAAGTTCCATCTAGTCAAGGCTATGGTTTTTCCAGTAGTCATGTATGGATGTGAGAGTTGGACTATAAAGAAACCTGAGTGCCAAAGAATTGATGCTATTGGAGAAGACTCTTGAGAGTCTTTGGACTGCAAGGAGACCCAACCGTTCCAATCCTAAAGGAGATCAGTCCTGGATGTTCATTGGAAGGACTGATGTTGAAGCTGAAACTCCAGTTCTTTAGCCACCTGATGTGAAGAGCTGACTCATTTGAAACAGCCCTTATGCTGGGAAAGATTGAGGGCAGGAGGAGAAGGGGACAACAGACAATGAGATGGTTGGATGGCATCACCAGCTCAATGGGCATGAATTTGGGTGGACTCCAGGAGTTGGTGATGGACAGGGAGGCCTGATGTGCTGTGGTTCATGGGGTCCCAGAGAGTCAGAGATGACTGAGCAAATGAACTGAACTGAACTGAACTGTACCTATACAGTTTAATGGACTTGATAGTTTTCAGTTCTCCATATCTAATTTTTAAATATGCATGGGCTGGTTGAACACATACCATTTCAGAGAAAACTGGTCAAGTTCTTGGTATAGTCCTTTCTACAGCCCATCTTCACCAGATCACTAAAGGATTTCAAGGTATCCTTAGTGGGACAGAAAGGAATGACCTCTTTGAATGTTTTCAGGGTAAAATAGTAAAATGTTGCATAGATCTAAGCCTGGAGGCACATACATGGTATTTTGATATCAGTTAATATTTTATTATAACTTCCTTCTGAAAGGTTAATTGTGGAAAACAAGGCAATTTATTTTATTTGCATAATTTGCTCATTTTTTTTTAATTTTTCAAAAGTCTGAGTTCAACACAGTCATAGTGCAGCATAAGACACTTAGCAAAATTACAATGAAGATATTATGTTATGACTAATGCTATTCATGGAATTGTGGAAATACATGCTCGTTCAAATACACTTATGTTTGCAATGATGCTCTTATATTTAAGTTATTGTTATCACTTAGAGTCATAAGACTAAGAACTAAACATTTAAAATTATAAAATACTTTAGATCACACATAGAGTTCATCACATTTGATAGCACATTAGCTTGGTCTTGGGCAAAGTACGTGAAATAAAAATATCAGTGGCGTTACATTTTAAGTTTTTATTTTTTGCCAGTTCTTATTACTTTGATTATAATAGTAAAAGATAATAATTTTATGCATTTCAAATAATAAATATACAGATATCATAATTTTGGCTACAATAAATTTTTGTTTAAATTTATTTAGTATTTTAAGATTTCATAAGCCTCATTCCTTTCATCTCAGTTGTGGGATTTTACTAAAATCTGTGAGCCTGTAAAATATAGCTGTTCTTTTTTCTACTCCATGTTTTGGTCATCTTTAAATCTACTTCAAGTCATCAAAGTGATGCATTATTAGAATGAAATCTGAATTTATGGTGCAGTGTTATTTTTAAACTGAAAGAAACAAATTTTCCATTATCATTTTATAAAAGACCTGATAACTAAGTTATACATGTTAGCCAGCATACAACTGGGATTGTATAAAAATAATACAAATGAAATTGGCTGTATTGCTTGCAATTATTTCAAAATTTCCAAAAGTTAAAATATAAACAGAACACTCTATTTTTAACATACACACAAATGATGTGCTAATGCTATGATTCATATATGAAATCCAGGTACATTTGTGGATGGCTTATGATTCACTGTATTGTGAAAAACAGATATTATCTAGCTATATACAATCATTTCTGATTAGCTACATATTGATAGGAGAGCAGTCATAAATGGAAAACAAATAGAGACTTCAGCTGATATCTGGATTACAGGTTTTGTTTTGTTTGTCTGAGTGTTTTGTATTATGCCTCCTTCTTCTAAATTTTAAGCTTTTTGAAGGCAGGAACTGTGATTTGTTCTCAATATTATGTTCCATGTCTTTTACTGTTTTCAGCCAAAAGTGAAGATTTAAGACCAGCTGAAGAACAGTAGGTACAAAAGATAATGGAGGTAATTTATAGACATTAGAGCTACCAAGAGATAGTACCTACTTGAGTTTTTCTAGTATGTATACATTTGTGTTAGGAATATTGCAGAAGAACATACTGAATTGATAGAGCTGGATTTGTATGTTTCTCAACACAAGTTGTGTAAGAAATGTCTCAGACTTATGTAATGAAATGTGTAAAGAATGGAAACATTTTTCTCCTCTGGATCCCTGGATAAAGGAGAGGAAGTCTCAGCAGGCGAGGTATGATGAACCTTAATAGAAGAAGAGAGATATTTGTGCAAAAAAAAAAAAAGAGATAAAGAAAAGAAAAGATAATCATATGGTTTTTATTTTTCAATTTGTTAATGTGGTGAATTACATTGATTGATTTGCGGATATTGAAGAATCCTTGCATCCCTGGGATAAAGCCCACTTGGTCATGGTGTATGATCTTTTTAATGTGTTGTTGGATTCTGATTGCTAGAATTTTGTTGAGGATTTTTGCATCTATGTTCATCAGAGATATTGGCCTGTAGTTTTCCTTTTTTGTGACATCTTTGTCAGGTTTTGGTATTAGGGTGATGGTGGCCTCATAGAATGAGTTTGGAAGTTTACCTTCCTCTGCAATTTTCTGGAAGAGTTTGAGGAGGATAGGTGTTAGCTCTTCTCTAAATTTTTGGTAGAATTCAGCTGTGAAGCCATCTGGACCTGGGCTTTTGTTTGCTGGAAGATTTCTGATTACAGTATCAATTTCCGTGCTTGTGATGGGTCTGTTAAGATTTTCTATTTCTTCCTGGTTCAGTTTTGGAAAATTGTACTTTTCTAAGAATTTGTCCATTTCTTCCACGTTGTCCATTTTATTGGCATACAACTGCTGATAGTAGTCTCTTATGATCCTTTGTATTTCTGTGTTGTCTGTTGTGATCTCTCCATTTTCATTTCTAATTTTAATAAAAACCATATGATTATCTCAATAGATGCAGAGAAGGCCTTTGACAAAATTCAACATCCATTTATGATAAAAACTCTCCAGAAAGCAGGAATAGAAGGAACATACCTCAACATAATAAAAGCTATCTATGACAAACCCACAGCAAACATTATCCTCAATGGTGAAAAATTGAAAGCATTTCCCCTAAAGTCAGGAACAAGACAAGGGTGTCCACTTTCACCGCTACTATTCAACATAGTTCTGGAAGTTTTGGCCACAGCAATCAGAGCAGAAAAAGAAATAAAAGGAATCCAAATCGGAAAAGAAGAAGTAAAACTCTCACTGTTTGCAGATGACATGATCCTCTACATGGAAAACCCTAAAGACTCCACCAGAAATTTACTAGAGCTAATCAATGAATATAGTAAAGTTGCAGGATATAAAATCAACACACAGAAATCCCTTGCATTCCTATACACGAATAATGAGAAAGTAGAAAAAGAAATTAAGGAAACAATTCCATTCACCATTGCAACGAAAAGAATAAAATACTTAGGAATATATCTACCTAAAGAAACTAAAGACCTGTATATAGAAAACTATAAAACACTGATGAAAGAAATCAAAGAGGACACTAATAGATGGAGAAATATACCATGTTCATGGATTGGAAGAATCAATATAGTGAAAATGAGTATACTACCCAAAGCAATTTACAAATTCAATGCAATCCCTATCAAGCTACCAGCCACATTTTTCACAGAACTAGAACAAATAATTTCAAGATTTGTATGGAAATACAAAAAACCTCGAATAGCCAAAGCAATCTTGAGAAAGAAGAATGGAACTGGAGGAATCAACTTGCCTGACTTCAGGCTCTACTACAAAGCCACAGTCATCAAGACAGTATGGTACTGGCACAAAGACAGACATATAGATCAATGGAACAAAATAGAAAGCCCAGAGATAAATCCACACACATATGGACACCTTATCTTTGACAAAGGAGGCAAGAATATACAATGGAGTAAAGACAATCTGTTTAACAAGTGGTGCTGGGAAAACTGGTCAACCACTTGTAAAAGAATGAAACTAGATCACTTTCTAACACCGCACACAAAAATAAACTCAAAATGGATTAAAGATCTAAATGTAAGATCAGAAACTATAAAACTCCTAGAGGAGAACATAGGCAAAACACTCTCAGACATAAATCACAGCAGGATCCTCTATGATCCACCTCCCAGAATTCTGGAAATAAAAGCAAAAATAAACAAATGGGATCTAATTAAAATTAAAAGCTTCTGCACAACAAAGGAAACTATAAGCATGGTGAAAAGACAGCCTTCTGAATGGGAGAAAATAATAGCAAATGAAGCAACTGACAAACAACTAATCTCAAAAATATACAAGCAATTTATGAAGCTCAATTCCAGAAAAATAAACGACCCAATCAAAAAATGGGCCAAAAAACTAAATAGACATTTCTCCAAAGAAGACATACGGATGGCTAACAAACACATGAAAAGATGCTCAACATCACTCATTATTAGAGAAATGCAAATCAAAACCACAATGAGGTACCACTTCACACCAGTCAGAATGGCTGCGATCCAAAAATCTGCAAGCAATAAATGCTGGAGAGGGTGTGGAGAAAAGGGAACCCTCCTACACTGTTGGTGGGAATGCAAACTAGTACAGCCACTATGGAGAACGGTGTGGAGATTCCTTAAAAAATTGCAAATAGAACTACCTTATGACCCAGCAATCCCACTGCTGGGCATACACACCGAGGAAACCAGAATTGAAAGAGACACATGTACCCCAATGTTCATTGCAGCACTGTTTATAATAGCCAGGACATGGAAACAACCTAGATGTCCATCAGCAGATGAATGGATAAGAAAGCTGTGGTACATATACACAATGGAGTATTACTCAGCCGTTAAAAAGAATTCATTTGAATCAGTTCTGATGAGATGGATGAAACTGGAGCCGATTATACAGAGTGAAGTAAGCCAGAAAGAAAAACACCAATACAGTATACTAACACATATATATGGAATTTAGGAAGATGGCAATGACGACCCTGTATGCAAGACAGGGAAAGAGACACAGATGTGTATAACAGACTTTTGGACTCAGAGGGAGAGGGAGAGGGTGGGATGATTTGGGAGAATGACATTCTAACATGTATACTATCATGTGAATTGAATCGCCAGTCTATGTCTGACGCAGGATGCAGCATGCTTGGGGCTGGTGCATGGGGATGACCCAGAAAGTTGTTATGGGGAGGGAGGTGGGAGGGGGGTTCATGTCTGGGAATGCATGTAAGAATTAAAGATTTTAAAATTTAAAAAATAAAAAACTAAAATTAAAAAAAAAAAAAAAGAAAAGAAAAGAAACCACCAGAATTAGAGGGAAGGGATGTAAGACATGACTGATCCTAGGGTGATAAGTCTTTGGGGAAAAAGTCTGCAGAGAACCTGAGTCACCCACCAGCTCCCAAATTCCAACTGTAAGAGAAATCATCCTTAAATGTGAGACAATAATATGCAATAGAAATTATTTTTTTAAGTCATCGACTTGTTTTGTCATTTTATCCTACCTGATAAAAAAGAAAATTCAGCTTTGGCAAAAAGCCGAGGTCCTCAAGCTGAAGAGTGATAGGAAATGTCCTTGATGATTTTTGTATTTCTCAATTCTGGTCTCTAGTCTCAAAATCATCAAAGATACACAGTGTGATCTTACGTTAAGAAGTATTTTTAGTAGAGAGGTCTTGATCTTAGAGGTGAAACAGAAACATGGCTTCTCTAAGTTCCTTCTGTTTCCTGCACCATCCAGTCCTGCTGCTTCTCTTTCCAAGGATCCATCTCTCAGGACTTCATTATATGGGCTGTTTGATGACCCCTCCCCGGCCTTGCCTGCTGAGGCACCTGAGGCGTGTCGGGCACAGCTCTTTACATGTTCTCTTTTGAAATTGCCGAAGTCACACCTTTGACACCATCATCTCAGATGTCCCTGCTATACTCTTTCTGACGGTGCTACCTACACTTTCATCACATTCGACTTCTTTCTCTCAAGCTCCAAACTCTATGCCTCTCTCTTGTTTCCCACCCTTGACTCATTCCTCTTCCTGGCACTTCAGAATGTGCACGTGGCCTTCCCAACTCTAGGTGGTATTGACACAGGATGCAAATGTGGAGAGTCTGGTCATCATGTATAAATGCATTCTTTTGTCTGATTTCTGACTTTCCTTGATCCATTTCAATAGAAAATTGTGCAGATAATATGGAACTCAATTTTCTTTAGTATCTGCAAAGATATCAAAATGCTTTTGATGTTACTGATACCTCTTAGAAAAATTATATTTTTTAGTCTAAGATTTGGAAGTAAAACATTCCTAGTTAACAAATATTAATATATCTGTTTTTATTACACATGCCTACACATGTGTATATGCATATGCAACATGTGTCAATGTATGGGAACACATATGTGCATATAGAAGGCTTCATAGTTAAAATTCTACAATATAAGCTTCTATGAAATATTTTTGAAAGACACTCAGTTAGAGATGTGGTTGTGTGGGATTTTTAAAATTAATTTATTTACTTCAATTGGAGGCTAATTACTTTAAATATTGTGGTGGTTTTTGCCATACATTGACATGAATCAGCCACGGGTGTACGTATGTTCCCCATCCCAAACCTCCCCCCCCCCAACACCTCCCTCCTCATCCCATCCCTCTGGGTCATCGCAGTGCAGTGGCTTTGAGTGCCCTGTTTCATGCATCAAACTTAAACTGGCAATCTATTTCACGTATGATAATATAAATATACACATTTCAATGCTATTCTCTCAAATCATCCCACCCTCACCTTCTCCCACAGAGTTAAAAAGTCTGCTCTTTATATCTGTGCTTCTTTTGCTGTCTTGCATATAGGGTCATCATTACCATCTTTCTAAATTCCATATATATGCATTAATATACTATATTGGTATTTTTCTTTCTGACTTATTTCACTCTGTATAATAGGTTCCAGTTTCACCCACCTCATTAGAACTGATTCAAATGCTGAGTTGTGTGGCATTTTAATCAATCATCCAAAAGCAGAATTGCAAACAGGTTAATGAATTTGCCACTACTCAAGATACAGAAATTTGTACATTAATGACAGTATAATTTGCAACTTTTATAAATTAAAATGAGACCAGAAATGAATTAACACTGTTACCTAATAAATTTCATTGAGAATTATGATAAGTTATGGAAATAAAATAATATATAATTTGAGACTTTTTACAACTTATGCAAAATGTTCACTAAATATTATTCACTTTAATCTCAAGACAATTGAAAGCAGTGGGTAACACTGATTATATTTATAATTGAATATATTTTACTGTAATTCACATGGATAAAAGCAACAGCATTTATAATTTTAAAAATTAAATACAAGTATGACTATTATTTTAGGTTAATCCTTTTTATATTACAAATATAAATCTGGGTAATACACACATAAACAGTCCAAGTAGTACCTAAATTTCAATACATAAAGTATAGTAACTTGTGCTTTTGTATAACTTAAATTATACTCAGTGTATTCATAAATGTTTGATGTCCAAATACGGCTTTATGACTTCTCATTTATTTAAAATATGAAACTATATGTTTGTTGCTGTGCATAAAAATATGAGTATTATTAATGCATGCATGCGAAGTTGCTTCAGTCATGTCTGACTCTTTGTGACTCCATGGACTGTAGCTTGCCAGGCTCCTCTGTCCATGGGATTTTCCAGTTAAGATTACTGGAACAGGCTGCCATTCCCTTCTCCAGGGGCTCTTCCTGACCCAGGGGGTGAACCCAAGTCTCTTATGTCTCCTGCAATGGCAAGAAGGCTTTTTACCACTAGCATCACCTGGGAAGCACCAATACTAATAGTAAGAGCAAATTAATAAATTGGATTCTAAAATGAACACAGTTGTGATTAAAACATTGAATGCATTGTGTGTGAACTCTGTGTATATAATGGAGCAAATTTCTGTAAGTTCAAGTGTTCTTCCGTATACATAGAAAATCTTTACTTGAATTTTAACCATTGATTGATGATTGTTGATTTTGAAAACTGGAAAATTTAGTTAAAGGCAAGAATAGTATGGGATTGCCTGGAGAATGCCATGAACAGAGGAGCCCAGCAGGCTACAGTCCATGGGTTACAGAATCGGATATAACGGAAGCGACTTTGCACACTCATGCATGCATATAATATATGTATTATATACATTCTATATATAATAGCATGGCAGATCTTGTATTATGGACTAATGTATGTTTGTTTTAAATGATGTTCTACTGTCCACTGGGATCCTGGGCAGGTAGTTTAACTCACAGCCTAGGAGAGAGAGGACACATAACTCTCTGTCTTGAGCTGTGTCCCCTGTGACAACTCAACACGGTCAGTCTGAGGCCAAGTGAGCATCAGGCTGTCCGTGCAGCTCCGTGTTTCACTTCTGCAGCCACCTTTCTGCTGATTGGAGCTGCACCACCGACTACAACAGAAATTGAAGCACTCATAGGTAATCCCTCTTTAGACAAGAGTATGTCAAACACCCTTCTGGGAATATTTAAGTCAAAATCCCATATCCTCTCTCTCCCCTGTACTTTGACTATGACCATATGTATACTGCTGAGTGGACTGACCACTGGCTATTAAACCTACTTTGTTGGCAAAAAAAAAAATCTAAGTAATAAATGTAGTTTCTCCTAGTAGTGAAATTCAGTTCAAGATCCAAGGTTTATATATATAGAAGGGGTTTTGATCTCATTTCTATGGGGCCAGGCAGGTAGCCAAGTGGCACTCAAAACTGACATTCTACAATTAACTGTATATTTATGGCCCTGCCTTGCAAAATAAGAGAAAAAAATAGAATATATTTTGAGAAATTATTAATGGCCACATTAAGATACATTAAACAAAGTAATCACACCTTCAGGTCAGTGGGGATATTACCTTCCAGAACACTGTGCCCTGGCGCCAGCCCACATCTAATGGGACTCACTGGAAAATCTCAGACACCAAGAGTTGTTCATGATGGAGCCTAGCGGGGGAAATAAAAGAAAGAAACATATGACCAGTGGAAGCAGTATACTTTTCTCACAGGAAGGGGCCTGCACATGCCAGCAGCATCCACTGTGAAAACTAATCACTGACATAGTTCTAGGATCCTTTATTATTATTTTTTTTCCCCCAATGGACTTTTCTTTTTTTTCTTTTTTTTTTAATTTTAATTTTTACTTTATTTTACTTTACAATACTGTATTGGTTTTGCCATACATTGACATGAATCCACCATGGGTGTATATGAATTCTAGGATCCTTTATATCAAGAAGACTAAAGTATGATAGACTCGAAGTCTTACATGCTATTTGATTATTCAAATGCATAAAGGAAAGCTTGAAAATTCAAATTTAAAAAGTCAATTATTTTTCCATTTTTGAGAAAGGCAAAAATGTCATCTTAGAAGTACAGATTCAGCCCTTTGTGGCATTAAGATTGAAAAGTCTCGATACTATTTTTGGTAAGACTTCTTCTAGCTCTGTCGCTTAAAGGTGTGTGACGCTGGAAAATTACCAAACTTGCTTGGGATTCATTTTTTAAAATTAATTTTTATTGGAGTATAGCTGATTTACAGTTTTGTGTTTCTGCTGTACAGCATAGTGAATCAGTTATACATATATATATGTATATATATATATACATATATATATACATATATATGTATACATATATACATATATATGTATGTTCATTCTTTTCTAGGTTCTTTTCCCAGATAGGTCATTACAGAGTATTACATAGAGTTCTATGTGCTGTATACAGCAGACCCCTATAAGTTAGCTATTTGATGTATAGTAGTATGGCTATATTAATCCCAGTCTCCCAATCTGTCCCTCATGCCATTTCCGCCTTGGTAACCACAAGTGTGTTTTCTACATCCATGACTCTTCCGCTTTTGCACATAAGTTCACTTGTACCATTGTTTCAGATTCTGCATACAAGTGATATCATATCATATGTCTTTCTCTGTCTGATTTACTTCAACTCAGTATGAGTCTCTAGATTCATCCATGTTGCTGCAAAGAGCATGATTCTGTTCTTTTTATGGCTGAGTAATATCCCATTGTATACATGCACCTCATCTTCTTTATCCATCTTCTGTCAATGGACATTTAGGTTGCTTCCATGTCTTGGCTGCTGTAAATCATGCCGCAGTGAACACTGCAGTGCATGTATCTTTTCAAACTATGATTTTCTCCAGGTATAATTGGCTTCATTCTTTAAAAACTTCACTGGCTTATATACGGTGTATGGTTTCCTTCCTCAATAAATTATACCAATCTCTTTCCAAAGAGAAGTCTTACAAAGAAAGTCTTTGCCCTTTCTCAATTTAGATCAAATTATGGCAGGAATACTTTTACTTGCTCCATATGCTTCAAAGCATTTCTAGCTTTTTTCTTCCCTCTACTATAGTTGATAAAGTAAGTACATATTTTCCCAGACTCCCTTACATTTATACGTAAACATGTACAAAGATCTTCACCAGCATACATATTTATACCTATATCTGTCTATCCACTCGTCTATTCGTCTAGCTATTTACAACCATGAGTTTACACAAATACCTCCAATTGCAGTCAGACTCGACAGAATATCCCCTCGCCTTGCCCCTTCTGTGTCGGCAGGAAACTCGTATTTCATTACCACCACCGTACGCAGTTGAACGCTCACGCCTCCTTCTGTAACCAAGCGGCCCTCTAAGTCCCAGAAACCTCCTCAGCTGCTCACCTCCTGCCTCCTCACCCCGAACACCTCCTCAGCTTGGCCCCATCAGAGCTGCCAGCCTCCTAAGCTTCAGCTGTCCTCTCAGTATGCTCACCTGCGCCCTGGAGGACCCGCCACCTCCTGTCGCCTCACCCCCCTTCTCGTGCAGCCCAGGCGTCCTCCCCGCGCTGACCACATCCTCCGCCCCAGCCCCATATGCCAGGTCAGAGGCAGAGGCATCAAGAAACGCAGTCCTCAGACATTTAAGGGCTCACCGTGCCAGATAGCTGAAAGAGTATACAATCCGTAGTCACATTTGAAGCTAGATGTGGTGGTGTAAATAAATGCCTTTTAATTTAATGAAAATATTGTTTGGCAGTTCCAGAAATTCTACCTGTTATGTGGATATAAACACTTTCTTCAGGGTATCTTCCAACTTGATCCATTTCCACTGTTCTCAGCGTGCTCTGAGAGCCAGAAAGTTGGCTAGTACAGACTGCCTCAGTGGACTGGCTTTTATTCTTCCTCTTACCTTCCATTTTGACAGTTGGAAACCCTGAGGGAGAGGGAGGAAAACGCTTTTCCTTTGCTTTCCCCTCTGCCTGTCTGTGCAGCTGCCTCTGGTCCTTTGTGCCTCCTGCCTGCATGCTCCTCCATCCCACTAGGTATCTGCTCCTACCTTTCTCCAAGAATCTCTCTCCTGCACGTCAAAGACTGTTTGTCCCCCTCAGGCCTTCAGGTGTATGGACTGTAACAACTCTGTTTTACAAGTCCTGGGAGGTGAAATTTCAGCCTGTGTTTTACCTAAATCTTCCCCCCACATTTGCTCTATTCCTCTAATAAGTCCACTTTGATTATTCTGACGTGAGACTACCACTGTTCCTGTTGGGACATCTACTGATACTTTTATTGGTATCAAGTTGGCATCCAAGACATGGATCAGAACAGGCTTACCCGGTTAGGTTGCTCCTGTATTGGAGAAGCACAAGGATAGCCTATTTCCTGAGGAGATGAGGGCACTCCATAAACCCAGGTGGCGTCAAGTTTTGTGAAGTTACTACAGGCGGCATGATGTGTACTGCTCTGGAATGGTTGCCATGGCAGTAGCAATGGTGACAAAGATCATGTAATCACTGCGCTTCTGGCTGTAGCCCTAGGGACAGTTCTTAGAGAAAAAGAGGGACAAATACACAAGAATCGAGGTTAAAGCAAAGGACCAGTGATGTCTCCATAAGCAGAGATCACCTGGGGATTGAGACCAAGCCTCGGACATGATGATTATCTGGCAAAATGCCACTAAAGCCACTTAGGGTGAGATGGGAGTACTGGTGAGAAAGGAGTAAGGCACAGAGAGATGATATTGGGACTCTTGAGCAGACATAAATAATGTGTAGAACTGGACTCTCCAAATTCCCCTCAAATTATTCTGCTGGAAGAGGCAGCCCTGCCCCTCTCTAGTCTGAATCATCTGTTATCTGCACGGAAGCCTCTCAGTCATGACGCCCGGGGCACCTGCACCATTTCCTCTCAAGTCCCATCCCACACACACATCATTTTCTATTTCAGACTCCTGAGGAAATGTATATATTTAGAGCATCTAGACAGAGTTGTGCAAGGTCTTCTTTAAAAAGAGATAGCCTCTGTACTTGGGGACTTATGGGATATAATCCCAATACCATTGTATACTAAGGAGAATATCAGATGTGGAATCTAAGGCTAAGCCAGATGAATTTACTGGCAAGTGGAGATTCACTCAGGATTAAGGATTGGCTGTATTGTGCTCAATTTTGGGTGGATGGCATTGTGGTTTAGCAGGGGGCTAATTAAACTCATGACTAAATGTATAAGTTACCTAAGGAAGATGGTATAAGAAAGATGGTATAAGATGTATATGAAAGACAGTCACATTTTTTATTTTTTAAAGGAAAAAAATGCAGAGAAACAGGGAGATAGAAATACTAGCTGGAGCTGTTTGCTGAAACTTGCTCACGCATCCGTTAACTACACTTAGAAGATTTGATAGATACTCCATCCGATTTATCAAAATCAGCGGTAAGAGACAATCTTTGGAGATCTTTCTGAGAGTTGCCCTCTGTGAGCTTAAGAGGATTGAAAGAGATTTTGTAATACAAGTGGGTGTTTGGACTGGAGTCAGAATAAAGGACATCAGCATGATAGGAAGGGCTGGGGGAAGCTCCCGAATGACTCTGACTCCAGAGGAACTGCAGAAAGTAGTGCCATGTGAAAGGTACGAGTGGGGTATGGATGTTGATTCTTTTTATACCCCATTTAGGGAGTCTTTTTGCCAAGGGATAAAATTAAATGAGGCTTGGATGGTGACCATAATTTTATGAAATCTGATTCTGTGACTATAGCTGTGTTTCTAGATAGTTAAGACTTAATAAGTAACTGTCTGCCTCCCTAGTATTTATCCCCACTTATAAAAAACAGCCAGAGAAAGCCAAATATATGCAAACAGGCTCCCCAAATCAATCACATGCTATGATGCCCCTCTTAAATTAATCCACCTCCATCTTCACTGCTAGCAACTTCCACATCAAACGTGTTTGATGATCCGTTTCTTCTCACTGTAGGGC
Source organism: Ovis canadensis (assembly GCF_042477335.2). Lineage (NCBI taxonomy): Eukaryota > Metazoa > Chordata > Mammalia > Artiodactyla > Bovidae > Ovis > Ovis canadensis. The sequence continues at coordinate 110,698,587 of NC_091246.1, forward strand.
TTCCTTGGTGGCTGAGATGGTAAAGAATCTGTCTGCAATGCAGGAGACCCAAGTTTGACCCCTGGATTGGGAAGATTCCCTGGAGAAGGGAATGGCTACCCACTCCAGTATTCTTGCCTGGAGAATCCCATGGACAGAGGAGCCTAGTGGGCTACAGTCCTTGGGGTCGCAAAGAGTAGGACAAAAATAAGCGACTTTCACTTTCACTTTTTTTTTTTCTTCTCATTATAAGACTTTTCCATTCTTTCGCCCACCTGAGTCCATTATGATAGCTGACTCTTGCTGTAGCAAACGTTTGGATGGCTTCATCTGTTCTTATTCATAAGGTCTTTTTTAATTTCTGCAGGTTTCCCAGAGGCTCCAAGATGAGGTTTTTACTTTTTGCTGCTGCCTTCAGCCAAGTGTGGAGATGCCTTTTGAGTGGTCAATTAGCAGCCTTTGCTTTGAGTTCCTCAGTCATTTATTCTCAGTTTTGTTTCTGGGTTTAATTTTTGGTTTCCACTTTTTGGGTGCCCTTCTGAGAACCAGGCCATTTCTTTTCATCTCCTTTGGTTCTCTAGTTTGCTTCCATTTTGCATTTGCTGGGTAAAAATGTTTGTTGTATGGAGAATCACAGAGATTGGTAGATGCTGTGCTTTCTAAACTAATTAAATCCTCTAAATTTTGCTCAACTTCTTTCTCAGAGTAAACTTGTAACACCAGTGGTAAGTACTCCAATAATCCACAGACTCTCTATCTCCAGCCTTTAAACACAAACACTGGACCCTTCAGCACACATGTCCCTTCTTGTGCTTTAATACCTTCCCTGTAAGTCTAATAGGGGATGGTGGGGAGAATAATGCCCCCCAAGAATGTGAATGTCCTAATCCATGGGCAATTAAGGTCGCTGCTAGAGCTAAAGTTGCTTATAACTGACCTTAGTGAAAGTCAGTCAGTCGTGTCCGACTCTCTGTGACCCCATGGCCTATGCAGTCCATAGAATTCTCCAGGCCAGAATACTGGAGTGGGTATCCTTTCCCTTCTCTAGGAGATCTTCCCAACCCGGGGATCGAAACTTGGTCTCCCGCATTGCGGAGAGATTCTTTACCAGATGAGCCATAAGGAAGCCCATAACTGACCTTAATATTTGGAGATTAGCCTGAATGATCCAGGTGGGCATAGTTTATTCCCGAGAATCGTTCAAATGGGAAAGACAGTCAGAAGAGATTCAGAAGGAGACACAACAGAAGAAGAACGTCAGAGATGCAGCGCTGATCACACCGATGATGACAGAAGGGGACCATTGCTGAGTAGGGTGGGCAGCTCTGCCAGCTGGGAAAGGCAAGGAGACGTTCTTCATCGGAGCCTCTGGCACTGAACGCCTCCCAGTTGGTTCCTAGTCTTGAGTTTTTAGCTTGGTGAAACCACTGTCAGACTGCTAACTTATAGAACTATATGAAGTTTGAGTTGTTATATGCTACTAAGTTGATTACGTAAGAAATAGAAAAGTATTACATAGGGAGAGACTCGCTTTATGAATGAAAATTGTACATAGAGTGCACACTAGATGAGATATGGAGAAAGCAGTGACACCCCACTCCAGTACTCTTGCCTGGAAAATCCCATGGACAAAGGAGCCTGGTGGGCTGCAGTCCATGGGGTCAAAAACAGTCGGACACGACTGAGCGACTTCACTTTCACTTTTCACTTTAATGCATTGGAGAAGGAAATGGCAACCCACTCCAGTGTTCGTGCCTGGAGAATCCCAGGGACGGGGGAGCCTGGTGGGCTGCCGTCTATGGGGTCGCACAGAGTCGGACACGACTGGAGTGACTTAGCCGCAGCAGCAGATGAGGTATTGCTTTGAGTGTTTTGGATCTCAGGTTTCCAGTCTGCAGAACGATCAGACAATGAATTTCTGTTGTCTCAGGCACGTAGATGTGGTGCTTTGTTTTGGCAGCTTAACAAGCTAATGCAGTCACCAAGTGATTTCAAACAGATACTAGCTAAATTTCCCCATGAAAATGCTTATTATGGTGGAAAATTGGTTACCATTTTAACTTGACTTTAGATGAACTTTAAAAAGACAGGTGAAGTTATTTGGGGATACGTGTCATCTTTTAGAATTTAATTCTTCTTTAAAATTAATTTTTGTTGTAGTATAGTTGCTTCACAATGTTGTGTTGGTTTCTGCTGTACAGCAAACTGAATCAGCTGTATGTATACATTTATGCCCTCTTGTTTGAATTTCCTTCCTATTTAGGTCACCACAGAGCACTGAATAGAGTTCCCTGTGCTATACAGTAGCTTCTCATTAATTATCTATTTTATACATAGTATCAATAGTGTATATATGTCAGTCCCAATCTCCCAATTCATCCCACCCACCACTTTCTCCCCTTGGTGTCCATAAATTTGTTCTCCAAATCTGAGTCTGTATTTCAGTTTTGCAAAAGATATCATCTATTTTCCCCACATATGCATTAATACACAACATTTGTTTTCCTCTTTCTGACATACTTAACTCTGAATGACAAGCTCTAGATTATTCACGTCTCTACAAATGGCCCCGTTCCACTCATTTTTATGATTGAATAGTGTTCCATTGTATAAATGTACTGCATCTTCTTTATCCGTTCATCTGTTGATGGTCATCCAGGTTGTTTCCCTGTCCTTCTGTTGTAAATAGTGCTGTAGTGAACACTGGGCTACATGTGTGTTTTGAATTGTGATTTTCTCAGGGTATATGCTCAGTGGTATTGCTGGGTCATATAGTACTCCTATTTTAGTTTTTTAAGGAACCTCCATACTCTTCTGCATAGTGGCTATATCGATTTACATTCCCATCAACAGTGCAAGATGGTTCCCCTTTCTCCACAAAAAGCTATACAACTGCCACATTGTTGAAAACCAAAGCCTTGAGGATACTGTGACACTTTCAGATAGAGACAGTCTAGCTTCCAGCTTTTGTAGGGTTTGTCTGCTTCTCCTTCAGTTTTCAGATGGATTAATGTATTTCCCTGTATAAACCTAAGGCCCTGAGTGATGTCAGTAGCGTGGCAGAGTGAGGTGCTTTCTTTGACACTCCCCTTCAATCTACAATCATAAAACATCTTCATGGTAACAAAGATGCCTCTGCTCAGCCCACCAGGATGCTGGAGAATTCCACACATCTGTACATGGGCCCAACAGGGGAGGTGGGACCAGGGAAACCATTGAGGCAGTGCTTGTGATCCCTGCCCTCTGGGTGTGGGATCTGAGTCCCCAGCCCAGGGAACCTGGGGAGGTGACACCCCTGACCCTGACCTCCTTGTCACAGTAGCACCCACAGCCATGGGGAGTAGAAGCAGGGGCACCAGGGACCCCGCCCCTTCAGTGCAGAGCTGCCTGTGACTCCAACTGCTATCTCCACACCTGCAGCAATGGAGCCCACAAACTTATATGTACAGCCCTGCACATAACATAGGTGCCCAAGTGACCCTGGCTGCCCGCCCCCCCTTCCCCTTCCCCTGTGGTTTGGAGCTTGTGAAGCGGAGGAGGATCCCAGGCCCTGCCAAAGACCATCCTTGCGCTGCAGGCAACAATCCTAGTGGCACCGGCAGCAGCGAGGCAGCAGCAGTCCCAAAGGCAAAGACGCAATAACCTGGTCCAGCGACAGCTGACAGGCAGAGTGGAGTGTGGGACGTGCCAATGCCCAAGCATAATCAGAGACAGGCCAGGCAACAGAGGGCTTCCTCCGCAGTTCAGTGGGTACAGAATCCGCCTGCAATGCAGGAGACCTGGGTTCTATCCCTGGGTTGGGAAGATCCCCTGGAGAAGGGTATGGAAACCCACTCCAGTTTTCTTGCCTGAAGAATCCCCATGGACAGAGGAACCTGGTGGGCTACAGTCTATGGGGTCCCAAAGAGTCGAACATGACTGAGTGACTAAGCACACACTGTAATCTGTTAAATTCTTAAAATCAACTAGAAAGGAGTTGGGGCTTCCCTGGTGGCTCAGATGGTAAAGAAACTGCCTGCAATGCAGGGGACGCAGGTTTGATCCCTGGGTCAGGAAGATCCCCTGGAGAAGGGAATGGCAACCCACTCCAGTATTCTTGCCTAGAGAATTCCATGGACAGAGGAGCCTGGCGAGTTAAAGTCCATGGGATTGCAAAGAGTGGCTAACACTCTCACTTCACTTTTCAGAAAGGTGTTAGCTACTTCAGCTACTTCAAGTGCACCTTCAGTCAAGTATATAGAAATGAAGAACCACAGTAATACTAGGGTGCAAAAAAGATAATGATGGTTCTTAAATAGCCAAACTGAAAGTCGCAGAATATTGTGATCTAAATACTGATAGAGAATACAAAATAGCTATCATGAAGAAACACGGTGATCTGTAAGAAAACTCACAAGGGCATATCAGTGAGCTCAGGAATAAAATTAATGAATATGAAGGAGTATTTCATCAGAGATTGAAACTCAAAAATAATATGTTGCAGAGTTGAAGAACTAAATAAATGAGATGAAGAAGGTATTAGAGAGCATTGGAAATAAAGCAAGCCACATGAAAGAGAGCATTAATGAGTTCATGATAAAAACCTAGAAATGATACAAGGACAAGAGTAATGAGAAATAAGATAGTTTTCAAAATGAAGACAATCTATTACAGCTGTCTGTCTCTTCTAGGAACAGCAGCATTATAGAAATGGGGGTCCCAGAGGGAAATAAACAGAAAGGAGTAGAAAGTTTATTTAAAGAAATAACCAGAGAGAACTTCCCAAACTTAGGAAGGAAACAGACACATGTGGGTCCATGAGGCTGAGAGACCACTTTAATTACCTCAGTACAAAAAGACCAACCTAGACAGCATATTAAAAAGCAGAGACATTACTTTGCCAACAAAGGTCTGTCTAGTCAAAGCTATGGTTTTTCCAGTGGTCATGTATAGATGTGAGAGTTGGACTGTGAAGAAAGCTGAGCACTGAAGAATTGATGCTTTTGAACTGTGGTGTTGGAGAAGACTCTTGAGAGTCCCTTGGACTGCAAGGTAATCTAACCAGTCTATGCTAAAGGAGATCAGTCCTGGGTGTTCATTGGAAGGGCTGATGTTGAAGTGGAAACTCCAGTACTTTGGCCACCTGATGAGAAGAGTTGAATCATTTCAAAAGACCCTGATGCTGGGAAAGATTGAAGGCAGGAGGAGAAGGGGACGACAGAGGATGAGATGGTTGGATGGCATCATCGTCTCAATGGACATGAGTTTGAGTGAGCTCCAGGAGTTGGTAATGGACAGGTAGACCCGGTGTGCTGCAGTTCATGGGGTCGCAAAGAGTTGGACATGACTGAGCAACTGAACTGAACTGACTGAACTGAAATGAACTGAATGCAAAAAGACATTTGCTGAGATTATGATGTTAAAACTATCAAAACTTAATAACAAAGATTTTTAAAAACAGGGAAAATGGTAACCTACAAAGGAATGCCTCTTAGGTTGTCAGGAGATTTCTCAGCAGAAACTCTACAGTCCAAGAGAGAGAATGAGGTAACATTCTCAAAATACTGAATGATAAAAACTGTCAGTCAAACATACTCCATCCAACAAAGTTATTACTCAGTTATGAAGGAGAAATAAAGACTTTGCTAGGCAAAAAAAAAAAAAAAAAAGAGAGAGAGAGAGAGAGAGCGAGAGAGAGAGAGAGAGAGAGAGAGAGGCTAAAGGAGTTTATCAACACTAGACCTACCTACCTACAGATATTAGAAGGAGCTCTTCTATCAGAAACAAAAGTAAGTAAAACGTTGAATAAGATGATAAAGAGTTGCAATTTTCTATGTATTTGAATAAGCTTTAAAACACTGTATCACAGGACTTCTCTGGTGGCTCAGACAGTAAAGAATCTGCCTGCAATGCAGGAGACCTAGGTTCAGTCCCTGGGTTGGGAAGATCCCCTGGAGAAAGGAATGGCTACCCACTCCAGGATTCTTGCCTAGAGAATGTCATGGACAGGGGAGCCTGGAAGGCTGTGGTCCATGAGGTCACAAAGAGCGAGATACAGCTGAGAGACTAACACTTTTACTTTCATAGCATAACTAGGAGGGGGAAAAGCAGAAAAAAAAATATAGCTACTTCAGTTTGGATTAAAAAACTGCAACATAAAAAGGAACAATTTGCGACAACACCACAATAGAGGAAGAGGAAAATGATGGGATCCATATATGTCAGGGAAGAGAAGATTAATCTCAGCATAAAAAGGAGTGTTTTACCTATGAGATATTTTATATAAGCCTCGTGGTAACCACACAGCGTAAATCTAAAGCAATGACACAAAACATAAAAAAAAAAAGAGGAAATTGAGAAAAACATAGCAGCCATCAAAGCAAAATGGCAGACAGAAGCACGAGGAAAAATAAATTAAAATGGTGACAGAGAGCAATAAGAAAGTAAAAGGTAAAATGGCAGTATAAGTCCTAATGTGTAAATAACGGCCCTAAGTATAAATGGATTGAATTTACCAATCAAAACACATAGGATCTCTGGGCCTTCCCTGGTAGTCCAGAGGTTAAGACTTCCCCTTCCAACACAGGGAGAGCAAGTTCAATCCCTGGTTGGGAAACTAGGATCCCACATGCCTCATGGCTGGAAAACCAAAACAGAAAGCAGAAATAATATTGTTACAAATCCAATAAAGACTTTAAAAATGGTCCATATAAAAAAAAGCAAAAACAAAAACCACAGAGAAGTCTGAGAATACTGTCCCTCAAGTGCTAAGTTGTTTGTCTAAAGCAAACAGAACCAGATCCTAGTCACAAAGCAAACAGTATCAGGTAGAGATACATGGGGACCCAGAAAAAATTGTTCATGGGAACTTTTTTGACACCAGGTGAGAACCAAAGCATTATGTTTGCAGGGTTACATACTTGAATTTCTGTTACTTTTTTCCAGATAGTTTTGGCCCATCACCTTATGAAGAGTATTGATTTCAAAATCAGAATTGTGACTAATAATAGAATATATTTTGATTAATAGAATATAATTAATATATTGATAGAATATGTTTATCTCTTCTTTTTAATAGACATATGAACACAAAAAAAGTCATAGGTTGATTTACGGTCATTTGTCCATGTAGGTAATTTCCAAATGGAAATTTCTTTTGCTGTAATTATTAATATATAAAAAAGTAAAGATTAGTTGCTCAGTCATGTCCAACTCTTTGTGACCCCATGGACCATAGCCTGCTAGGCTTCTCTGTCCATGGAGTTCTCCAGACAAGAATGCTGGAGTGAATTGCCATTTCCTTCTCCAGGGGATTTTGTAAGCCCAGGTCTCCTGCATGCAGGCAGATTCTTTACCTTCTGAGGCACTTCCCAGGTGGCAGACACCAGAGTGCCTGCAAATAAATGACACCATCCAGCAGTTGGTGAGATTGCTGGCAGTGACTACAGGCTGGAATAATCTAAGAATAACCTTAGAATAATTATACCATGACTTAAGAAAGATAATAAAGAAGAAAGGATAAAACAGAGTGCAGTTCACGAGTCTCTTATGATTTTTTTGCCATGTCTGTGTTCAGCAAGGATGTTAGAAGTAATATCCTTATGTGTAGACTGTAGTTATTAATTCATAAGTGCATAACTGATTTTTCCACAGGTGAAGAGGCCACACAGCCATAAGGGATTTAGGTATATGGACATTTTAATCATTTTAATTCTTCTAATTCATGAGCAAGAATTATCTTTCCATTTATTATGTTTCTTAAATGTTTTTCAACAAGTTATAGTTTTAAGTGTACAAGTCTTTCACCTCCTTGGTTAAATTTATTTCTAGGTATTTTATTCTTTTTTTTTTTTTTTTGCTATTGTAATTGTGATTGTTATCTTATTTTCTTTTTTGGCTAGCTCATTGTTAATGTATTGAAATGCAACAGATTTTTGTATGTTGATTTTGTATCCTTTAAATTTATTGTATTCATTATTTTAATGAATACAGCTTTTTGTGGAATCTTCAGGGTTTTCTCTATTTAATCATATCATCTGTAAATAGTGACAGCATTACTTCTCTTCTAATTTGAATGCCTTTTAATATTTGTTCTTACCTAATTGCTCTGCCTGAAACTTCCAATATTACCTTGAATAAGGGTGCAAATTTTCCACAGTTTGTGGTGATCCACACAGTCAAATTGGAGAAGGACATGGTAACCCACTCCAGTGTTCTTGCCTGGAGAATCCTGTGGATGGAGGAGCCTGGTGGGTTGCTGTCTCTGGGGTCACACAGAGTCAGACACAACTGGAGTGCCTTAGCTTCAAAGGCTTTGGTGTAGTCAATGAAGCAGAATTAGATTTTTTTTTTTTAATTCACTTGCTTTTCCTATGATCCAACAGATGTTGCAATTTGATCTCTGGTTCCTCTCCCTTTGGGCTTCCCTTATGGCTCAGCTGGTAAAGAATCCACCTGCAATGCCAGAGACCTGGGTTTGATCCCTGGGTTAGGAAGATCCCCTGGAGAAGGGAAAGGCTACCCACCCTAGTATTCTAGCCTGGAGAATTCCATGGACTGTTGAGTCAACGGGGTTGCAAAGAGTTGGACACAGCTGAGCTACTTTCACTTTCCTCTACCTTTTCTAAATCCAGCTTGTACATCTGGAAGTTCTTAGTTCATACATTGTTGGAGCCTAGCTTGAAGGATTTTATGCATTACCTTGCTAACATGTGAAATGAGTGCAATTGTGTGGTAGCTTGAACATTCTTAGGCATTTCTCTTCTTTGAGATTGGAATGAAAACTGACCTTTTCCAGTCCTATGGCCACTGCTGAGTTTTCCAACATGCAATTAAAGTTAACCAAAATTATTTTAAGGGTTTGTTAACATAATAATGAGTTTAAGAGAGGTTAGATGTTGTGCATAGGACATTGTGATCATAGATACATTAAGAAAATTAGGCATAGGGATTTGAGTTCCTATGATAAGTATTAGTTACTCAGTCATGTCCCACTCTTTGTGACTCCATGGACTGTAGTCCACCAAGCTCCTGTGTCCAAGGGACTCTCCAGGCAAGAATACTGAAGTGGGTTGCCATTCCTTTCTCTGGGGGGTCTTCTTGACCCAGGGATCAAACCCAGATATCCTGCATTGTAGGCAGATTCTTTACAATCTGAACCAGATAGATTCCACCTAACCTATTTCCCACAATTTTCAGTGATGTTTGCACATTCAAAAATCATTTGTAAGCAGACATTGTCATGAAAACGTACTAAATGGGGATGACTTGAACTTTAGTTACTCTAGAAAAAAAAGTCATTGAGCAGGGAAGTATACTGATCTAGTGTGTTAGTCAATCAGCCATGTCGACTCTTTGCAACCCCATGGATAGCCTGCCAGGCTCCTCTGTCTATGTGATAATGTTCTGTACACTGAAACATTTGCTTGTAGGTAGAACCTCAAAGCCGAAAATAACCACATTAATGTGAGTTGCCTAGAATGGTCCAAAACTTGGGAAGTGTGTTGGAATTTTCACAAATAGTAAGATAAGGAAGCAAGACATCTTATGTGAACTGGGAGCTGGTAAACACAGCCAGTATGTGGGTTGCATTTCTCTCTTCTTATCAACCACCAGTACCCTAGACCAAGTTACCTTTGTTTCTTAACTAGACCACAATGGCAGATTAATAAGTATTCCCATGTACTTCTTTCTTTCTCTGATCCAGAGTTGGCAAACTACAGTCTGAATTCCCACCTACCTAAAATTACAAATGAAATCTAACTGGACTTTAGCCACATCCATATATTTACAGGTTTGTTACAGGTGTTTTCTTCTTCAGAAGCCTTGCTGGGTAGGTGTGACAGAGACCTTGTGGCCCAGAAAAGCCCAACAAATGTATGATCTCACCCTTTTCAAAAAGTGTTTGCAAACCACCACTCTAATCTATTAGCATTTCTGTAGTAGAGGTGATGCGCTTAAATGTAGATTTGATAGGCTGTTTACTAACTTGTTAATGGAGTTCCATTGGTCTTTGTGGAGAAAGGCAATGTCCAACACAGCCTTCAGGGCCCTGTTGCGCAATCCTCTGCACACACAGAGACTGTTCCCTGAGCAGCACTCTTCAAAGTCCCCAGGTGGGCATTGTCATTGCCGTTCATCACTGTTCTTTCTGTCTTCAGTTTGTTGGTTCTCTTGCATCCTCAGAGTTCAGCTATAATTTCCTCTTTTTGAAAAAAGACCTTCCCCTGAGTCACCAGATGTGAGCAGGTCTCTTGGTATGTACTGAATAGAACTGAATAAGTCTCCAACATGGCACTTATTGTCATCATAAATACCCTGATGTCCAGTGTGTATCTTCTCCACAAGAAATGAGACTCCTTTAGAGGAGAAACAGGGCAAGGAGCTTTGCCCGGGCAAGGAGTTCTGCCAGGGTGAGGAGTTTTGTCTGCTCAGTGCCTACGATGGTGTCTGGTAAACAGTCGAGTTTGAATGTCTGCATTTTTTTTGGTATCATTTGCCACTCCTAGGGGCTTCCTGGGTGGTGCGGTGGTAAAGAACCCACCTGCCAATGCAGGAGATGCAAGAGATGTGGGTTTGATCCCTGGCTGGGGAAGCTCCCCTGGAGACAGAAATGGTGGCCCACTCCAATATTCTTGCCTGGAGAATCCCATGGACAGAGGAACCTGGCGGGCTACAGTCCATGGGGTCAGAAAGAGTCAGACAGGACTGAGCACACACATACACCATTCCTAGATGCATTACTGGGTGTGCATCTTTGGGTGCAGTATATGCCCAGGAGATATTAACTGAATGAAACAAAAAACTTTTTATAATGAACCTTTATTTGAATTATATAAACAAAAAAGTCTGCAAACAGGAAGTGTGTGTGGCTTGAAAATTATTAAAAAAGTGATCACTGTGATATAGTTACAGCTTAGATCAAAAAGTGAAGTAGCACCAGAACTCCTTCATCTCCCTTCCAATCAGTAACACCTCCCACAACGACTCACTGTCATAACTTGAAATAACATGGGTCAATTTTACTTTTTAAAATTTTTACACTATCTTTAAAGTTTGTACTTCATTTACAGCTATTGCAAAATACTAGCTATTTCCCCATGTTATACAATAAACCCTTGTAGTCTACCTGTTTTGTTTTTGTTTTTTTTTTTTGTAATTAAAAAAAAAAAATTTGGCCACATGGTAAGTGGGATCTTAGTTCCCTGAGGAGGAATTAAACACGTGTCCCCAGCATTGGAAGTGCAGTGTCTTAACCACTGGTTAATGGTTTTAACTACAAGAGAAAATTCTTCTGTAGCTCATCTTATTCCCAGTAGTTTGTCCCTTCCACTCCTTGACTCCATATCACCCCCTGACCCCTGCTGGTAACATCTGACTTGTTTTTAAACTTTATGTAAATGGAAGCTTGCAAAATACATTCTTCTGTATCTGGCATATTTTGTATCTAATATGTGTGAGATTTATCTATGTTATAGCTACAATAACAGTTCATTCATTTAATTGCAATATATTATTCAATTGTAGGATATGTATTTCTTCAACTGGTGAAGAAAGTTTGTATGGTCCCAGTTTATCACCACCCCAAAAAAACTGCTTATAAGAATACTCTTGAAAATAAATTATGAAGTGTGTATATGTGAGTTTAGTTAAGTATGTTTCTAGGATTTAATTTTTACTGGGTACACATATATTCAAAATTTAGCAGATATGACAGTTTTTGAAATAGATGGTACTGATTTTGATTCTCACAAGCATTAGATGAGAGTTCCATTTTTGGCAGCACCTGAAATCTTCACCATTTAAATTTTTAGTTATTCTCATAGGTTGTAGAATCACATTGTAGACTGGATCTGTGTTTCCTGATTACTAATGAGGTTGAACACATAAAGTGAAAGTGAAGTTGCTCAGTCATTTCCGACTCTTTGTGACCCCGTGGACTGTACTCTACCAGGCTCCTCCATCCATGGGATTCTCCAGGCAACAATACTGGAGTGAGTTGCCATTTTCTTCTCCAGGGGATTTTCCTGACCCAGCGATTGAACCCAGGTCTCCTGCATTGCAGGCAGACGCTTTATCCTTTGAGCCACCAGGGAAACCCACATTCATGATTAACTGAAAGAAAAATCTATTTGGATGTGCAAAAAAAGTATATATACCAACCAGTTAGGCTTGTAGAATAATTCTATGAGCTAAGATTTTGCCACTTTTCCAGAGGTAAGACTTGAGAATCTTTCTGAGAAAAGTCAGGGAGATAGTGAGGGACAGGAAAGCCTAGCAGGCTGCAGTCCATGGGGTCACAAAGAGTTGGACATGACTTAACAACTGAATAACATTTTTTAAAAAATCTTCAGTTGATTTGTTTTGAAGGATAGCTGACAAAATTTCAAACAACTTTCTCAACAGATATTTTCACTACCGCTTATATTTGTGGTTCTCTACAAATGAGAGTGGTTATCAATACTTTAAGACTGTTTCTGATTTAGTGTCAGTGACAATCATGTGTTCTTTTTCATGAGGCAGGAGGTAAAGGGTGATTCTTAAATAGGAAAATGGCAGTTATTGAAAATATATAGCTATTCTGAATAAAAAATTAATTTTGAATTTGGCAATAAAATACTAACCATTCATTGAAACTTGTTTCATATATACATATGTGCTTAAATGAAAGACCAAACACTAGTCTTTTGAGGAATGAGTACACTATTTTCAAATAAGATCTGGAGACATAATAACTGTCAATTTTTTCTTGCTCACCTGCCCTGAGAGAGCTTATGTAGATTTGCCCTTTGCAAGCAATATAAACCTTGTTGACTACTCTCCCCAGTGAAATGGCCTTTTGTAGTCTTAGAAATATGTCAGTATTACTCATATTATTGAGCTTTATCCTATCATCCATAAAATAGAGGGTAAATGTGGTCTTTTATCTGCTTTACCTTTAAAGAAACTTTTCCTTGAATTTCATTAACCTTTTGGAAGTTTATTGTCTACTCATTATATTTCTCAGAATTTTCAGTCTCTAGGGAAAATTTTAGTTATGTATGCTGAGTATTTTTGTGACATTGTTATAAAGTATGCCTAAAAGGAATGATATTTTTTTTTTCAGTATAAGGGGAATAGATAGGTTAGATAGAAAGAAATAATAGATAAAAATAAAGATAGGAAACAGATTAATAGATAGATAATAGATACATAGAAGGGATAAATAGAAAGACAGGATAGATGATATAGATGATAGATAATATCTATACATTATATCTAATATCTATACCTATATTAGAATTTAAACTAGGAAGTCTGAAAATTTATCCCTAATTCTTCATCAGTAATACAGGTTGTTAGCAGGCATTCAACCGTGATATTTGAATGAAATAGTAGGAAAAAAAATGAACACATAAGAAGTGAAAGTTGCTCAGTTGTGTCAGACTCTAACCCACCAGACTCCTTTTGTCCGTGGATTCTCTAGACGAAAGTCCTGGAGTGGGTTGCCATTTCCTTCTCCAGGAGATTGTCCCAGCCCAGAGAGAAGGCCTGGGTCTCCTGCATTGCAGGCAGATTCTTTACTGTCTGAGCCATGAACACACAGGCCTGTCATTTAATCGCCAAACTACAGAGAAGCCAGCTGTCCTCACGGTACCCTGGTCCCTACAGGGAAGACCGTCAGTGCTGAGCCAGTGCAGGGCCTTACTGTAGTCTGTATTCATTCAGTAGTTTTCTACTGTATTGATTATAGGAGCACAAAGGTGGCACTTTTGTACCTGCCCCCCTTGCTGTCATGCTTCCTCTCAAATTAGCCATAGTTGCAGCCGGCACTTCTAGGGAAGCATTCTGTGCCACATCCCAGGCTACTCGGCAGGGGTTTCTGCTTTCTGTATCAGGGCTTTCTCTAAACTACTCCAGTCAGTCTGTCCTCAAACAAGTGAGATGCTGACAAGCCCTTTGCAAACCATCCATAATCAGGGGACAGGAGTGAATGGATATATAGTCCCATGTTACATGCATCAAATGCACTTGTCGTGGGCCCTCATTTGGCTCCCTAAAATGTCTCGTGTAGTTGAATTCTTTGTGCCCATTGTAGTAACTCAGTACTTCTCCCTTACAGAGACTTTTCCTTCTTCATTTGCTCACCTCTATTTCCCCAGGTTCACCTCTATTTCTGGGGAATCCCAACTGCACTCAAATCCATGTCTTTAGCTCTGCTTCTTTCAGGATGTTGTTGTTTACTCACTAAGTCCTGTCTGACTCTTTGCAAACCCATGGACTACAGCATACCAGTTTTCCCTGTCCTTCACCATGTCCTGGAGTTTGCTCAAACTCATATCTACTGAGTCGGTGATGCCATCCAACCATCTCTTCCTCTGTCACTCTCTTCTTCTGCCTTCGATCTTTCCCAGCATCAGGATCTTTTCCATTAAGTCAGTTCTTTGCATCAGGTAGCCATAGTATTGGGGCTTTAGCTTTAGTATCAGTCCTTCCAATGAATATGCAGGGTTGATTTCCTTCAGTGACTGGTTTGACCTCCTTGCTGTTCAAAAGGCTCTCAAGACTCTTCTCCAGCACTACAGTTTGAAAGTATCAGTTATTCACTACTCTGCCTTCTTTATGGTCCAACTCTCACATCCATGCATGAATAAAATTTAAAATATTTGATACTGGCTGTGGCCCTAGAAAGCATAACCTCAAGATGATATTATGGAAGTGTATCGCGGACACATGCAATGACCCCAGTGATCCCACTCTTAGTCTTAGTGTGGTACTGGTACCCCTCAAGATGCTTCAGCATCAAATAGATTAATCATCTAAAGTGATTTGTGATGAAATACAGGTTAAAATAAAAGCATTGGTTTTTTCAATGTTTCTAGAAATTGACATTTTTTAAATTGAAATTATAAAGATTATGAAGACAGCTGGCTTTGTTAAATGCCTTGTGAGCCTTAAAGCAAGAAGATGATAGACTCAGGTCATCCAACTCTTAAATCAGAGTGAGCTGTACAAGTCCCAAAACTTTCACAGAGGCATTTAAATAAATCATTGGCTTTTATGTCTGGAGGAAGATTTTGCAGAAAATCAAGCCCAGATTTCACTGTAAAGGGAGTTAATCCAGGAAAGTAAATTGAATGTACAGTCTTTATGCTAAATTTGGATCTCAAAGAGAAGAGTGGCTAACCGAGGGGTGAGATCAGAATATTTGGTGCTTGATAATATTGAATATTTACGATTTGCTTGTGTTCTGGGCCAAAAGAAACTTTACTGTGGGACGGAGTTTCCCCTCGTTTGTTCAGTTCAGTTCAGTCGCTCAGTCGTGTCCAACTCTCTGAGACCCTATGAATCGCAACACACCAGGCCTCCCTGTCCATCACTAACTCCTGGAGTTCACTCAAACTCATGTCCATCGAGTTGGTGATGCATCCAGCCATCTCATCCTCTGTTGTCCCCTTTTCCTTCTGCCCCCAATCCCTCCCAGCATCAAAGTCTTTTCCAATGAGTCAACTCTTCACATGAGATGGCCAAAGTACTAGAGTTTCAACTTTAGCATCATTCCTTCCAAGAACACCAAGGACTGATCTCCTTTAGGCTGGATTGGTTGGATCTCCTTGCAGTCCAAGGGACTCTCAAGAGTCTTCTCGAATACCACAGTTCAAACGCATCAATTCTTTGGTGCTCAGCTTTCTTCACAGTCCAACTCACACATCCATACATGACCACTGGAAAAACCATAGCCTTGACTAGATGGACCTTAGTTGGCAAAGTAACATCTCTGCTTTTGAATATGATATCTAGGTTGGTCATAACTTTTCTTCCAAGGAGTAAGCGTCTTTTAATTTCAGGGCTTCAGTCACCATCTGCAGTGATTTTGGAGCCCCCCAAAATAAAGTCTGACACTGTTTCCACTGTTTCCCCACATATTTCCCATGAAGTGATTAACTCTCCCCAGATTTCTCCTTTTTATGCCAAGCCCTTAAAACAATGGACTTCCCTGAAGGTCAGCAGGTAAAGAACCTGCCTGCAATGCAGGAGACACAGGTTCAATCCCTAGGTCAGGAAGTTCCCCTGGAGAAGGAAATGGCAACACTCTCAAGTATTATTGCCTGGAGAATTCCATGGACATAGGAGCCTGGCTGGCTATAGTCCATGGGATCACAAAGAGTCAGACATGACTGAGCAAGTACACACACACATGTGAAAGAGTAAGCTTATACCCCCAAAGAAAATACAGTCCTTACCTGAACAAAATAGTTTTCCCAGGGAAATAAAATTGTTGAGGGACTAAGATAATGAATACTGGCAGGAAAAGGTCAAGATAGGTGAGAGTCTTCCTTGAGGGTGTATGGATAGAACATCAAATGCAACGTAAGGATGATTTCTTAGCATCGGTTCAGTTCAGCCGCTCAGTCGAGCCTGACTCTTTGTAACCCCATGGACTGCAGCATGCCAGGCTTCCTTTCCCATCACCAACTCCTGGAGCTTGCTCAAACTCATGTCCATTGAGTTGGTGATGTCATCCAACCATCTCAGCCTCTGTCATCCCCTTCTCCTCCTGCCTTCAACTTTCCCAGAATCAGGTTCTTTTCCAATGAGCCAGTTATTCCTATCAGGTGGCCAAAGTATTGGAGTTTCAGCTTCAGCATCAGTCCTTCCAATGTATATTCAGGACTGATTCCTTGAGGATTACTGGTTTGATCTCCTTGCAGCCCAAGGGACTATTAAGAGTTTTCTCCAACACCACAGTTCAAAAGCATCAATGTTTTAGCACTCAGCTTTCTTTACAGTCCAACTCTCACATGCATACATGACTACTGGAAAAATCATAGATTTGATCAGATGGTTGACATATACTTGAAGTATACTTCAAAAGTTCAGGTTCAAGTATACTTCAAAAATTCAAGTTCAAGTATACTTCAAAAGTTCACAGTTCAAAAGCATCAATTTTCAGCACTCAGCTTTCTCCAGGCCAACATTCTTGCCTGGAGAATCCCATGGACGGAGGAGCTTGGTGGGCGCTAAAGTCCACGGGTCGCAAAGAGTCAGACACGACTGAGCGACTTCACTTTCACTTTCTCTATAGTCCAGCTCTCACATCCATACATGACTATTGGAAAAACCATAGCTTTGACTAGATGAACCTTTGCTGACAAAATAATGTCTCTGCTTTTTAATAGGCTGTCTAAGTTTGGTCATAGCTTTTCTTCCAAGAAGCAAGCGTCTTTTAATTTCATGGCTGCAGTCACCATCTGCAGTGATTTTGGAGCCCAAGTTGTGTGTGACTCTTTGCAACCCCACGGACTGTACCTCTGTCCATGGAATTTCTCAGGCAAGAATACTGGTGTGGGTTGCTTTTTCCTTCTCCAGGGGATCTTCCCGAACCAGGGATCGAACCCAGGTCCCCTGCATTGCAGGCAGACTCTTACTGCCTGAGCCACCAGGGAAGCTCATTTTAAGCATGCGAACAGCTTATCCTCACCTCAGAGCTGCATCTACAGTCTGTCCTATCATACTGCTCCTTAAAACTGGGAGCCAGTAATCCTGTGTAATTGAAGTGAGGATGCTGGAAATGATTTGGCAGAGTCTTGAAAAAGGAATGAGGAGGGTGGTGTGAATGTTAGAAGTGCTATTTATAGGAGACCAGAAAATCTATCCCCTGATGCATTCTCTAGAGGATATGCCCATCTCATTAATGTAGAGGTCTGGAAGGTTGCCTCTTTCTGTATGTCTAAGAACTCATTTTATGTTTATTCAGTTCAGTTTAGTTACTCAGTTGTGTCCGATTCTTTTCGACCCCATGAATCGCAACACGCCAGGCCTCCCTGTCCATCACTAACTACTGGAGTTCACTCAAACTCACATCCATCGAGTCGGTGATGCCATCCAGCCATCTCATCCTCTGTCGTCCCCTTCTCCTGCTGCCCCCAATCCCTCACAGCATCAGAGTCTTTTTCAATGAGTTAACTCTTCACATGAGGTGACCAAAGTACTACAGTTTCAGCTTCAGCATCAGTCTTTCTAAGGAACACCCAGGACTGATCTCCTTTAGTATGGACTGGTTGGATCTCCTTGCTGTCCAAGGGACTCTCAAGAGTCTTCTCCAACACCACAGTTCAAAAGCATCAATTCTTCGGTGCTCAGCCTTCTTCACATTCCAACTCTCACATCCATACATGACCACTGGAAAAACCATAGCCTTGACTAGATGGTCCTTTGTTGACAAAGTAATGTCTCTGCTTTTTAATATGCTATCTAGGTTGGTCATAATTTTCCTTCCAAGGAGTGGAAGTGTCTTTTAATTTCATGACTGCAATCACCATCTGCAGTGACTTTGGAGCCCCCCAAAATAAAGTCTGACACTGTTTCCACTGTTTCCCCATCTATTTCCCATGAAGTGATGGGACCAGATGCCATGACCTTAGTTTTCTGAATGTTGAGCTTTAAGCCAACTTTTTCACTCTCCTCTTCCACTTTCATCAAGAGGCTTTTTAGTTCCTCTTCACTTTCTGCCATAAGGGTGGTGTCATCTGCATATCTGAGGTTATTGGTATTTCTCCCGGCAATCTTGATTCTAGCTTGTGCTTCTTCCAGCCCAGTGTTTCTCATGGTGCTGCTATTTGTGGGAGGAGAGTGTCAGGTCTATAGCAGAGAAGAAGAGCACTTCACGTGTCCTCTGCTGTCAGTGAGGCTGCATAGTGATCCCCCAGCGTGCACTGCTGGGCTTCCCTGGTGGTATCAGCAGTCATCCTATCCAACCAGGGAGAAAGAGTGTACCTGGAAACCTCTGAATGCCGAGCTTGAGTCCCTTTCTTACATGGGTGAGGGAATCATAGACACTTGCCACTATGTGGTTCCTCCAGTGTGTGTGGTTGTGCTCAGTCACATCCAACTCTTTGCAACCCCATAGACTGTAGCCCACCAGATTCCTCTGTCCATAGGATTTCCCAGGCAAAAATACTGGAGCAGATTGCCATTTTCTCCTCCAAGGGATCCTCCAGACCCAGGCATCTAACCCCCATCCTTTGGGTCTCCTCATTGGCAGACAGATTCTTTTACCACTGAGCCACGTGGGAAGCACCAGTTCCTCCAGTACTGGGATCTTTAACAAGCTACCTTTCTCTCTCCACCTTTCCAGTTTCTCTTTTGTTTTCTTTTGCATTGCTTTCTCTTGCCTTGGTTTGGGGATTTGTAGTTGCATTTAACAAAGAAGAGCAAGGATAAATGGGTCTATGTCAACTTGTCCAGACTAACTAGCCTCTCTTATGGTTTCAAACCCCTGAAAAATATGAAGGTTAAATTATTAGTTAAGAGATATATTTTAAAACTTTAAGAGAAAAATTGGCAGATTAGCTAAAATGTGATGAACCAATTGAAATTTGCAGTGATGTCATTTAGCTGGTCATATATATATATATATATATATATATATATATATATATATACAGCAACAGTTTTTTTTCATTTTGTTCTTACATCTTAAAATTCTAGATCTGTCAAGAAAAGAAACAATCTAAAATATTTCACCATAGTACTCATATACACAAAGATGTTTGGATAATTCATGGTGCTTCATACTTTTGTGTTTCATTAACAAATTTATGTAAGGTAATTATAACATTGGCCATGGTTTAGGAGAGCCTTCTGTAAGAGCTTCCTTAGGTAATATTAATATATTGTGTGTGTGTGTTTGCTCAGCCGTGTCTAACATTTTTGCACCCCATAGACTTTATAAACCCAACAGGCTCTTCTGCCCATGGGATTTCCAGGAAAGAATACTGGCGTGGGTTGTCTTTTTTTTTTTTTCTCCTAGTGATCTTCCCAACCCAGGAATTGAACCCCTGCATCTCCTACTTGGCGAATGAATTCTTTACCACTGAGTCACCTGGGAAGCCCTGATTAAGAATATCCTCCTTCAGTTCAGTTCAGTTCAGTCACTCAGTCGTGTCCGACTCTTTGTGACCCCATGAACTGTAGCACGCCAGGCCTCCCTGTCCATCCCCAACTCCTGGAGTTCACTCAGACTCACGTCCATTGAGTCAGTGATGCCATCCAGCCATCTCATCCTCTGTCGTCCCCTTCTCCTCCTGCCCCCAATCCCTCCCAGCATCAGAGTCTTTTCCAATGAGCCAACTCTTCGCATGAGGCGGGAGAGTATTGGAGTTTCAGCTTCAGCATCATTCCCTCCAAAAATATCCCAGGGCTGATCTCCTTCAGAATGGACTGGTTGGATCTCCTTGCAGTCCAAGGGATTCTCAAGAGTCTTCTCCAACACCACAGTTCAAAAGCATCAATTCTTTGGCGCTCAGCCTTCCTCACAGTCCAACTCTCACAACCATACATGACTACTGGAAAAACTGTAACCTTGATTAGATGGACCTTTGTTGGCAAAGTAATGTCTCTGCTTTTGAATATGCTATCTAGGTTGGTCATAACTTTTCTTCCAAGGAGTAAGCATCTTTTAATTTCATGGCTGCAATCGCCATCTGCCCTGATTTTGGAGCCCATCTCCAAATCACTGTTTTCCCATCTATTTGCCAAGAAGTGATGGGACCGGATGTCATGATCTTCGTTTTCTGAATGTTGAGCTTTAAGCCAACTATTTCACTCTCCTCTTTCACTTTCATCAAGAGGCTTTTTAGTTCCTCTTCACTTCTGCCATAAGGGTGGTGTCATCTGCATATCTGAGGTTATTGATATTTCTCCCGGTAATCCTGATTCCAGCTTGCGTTTCTTCCAGCCCAGCGTTTCTCATGATGTACTCTGCATATAAGTTAAATAAGCAGGGTGACAATATACAGCCTTGATGTACTCCTTTTCCTACTTGTAACCAGCCTATCGTTCCATGTCCAGTTCTAACTGTTGCTTCCTGACCTGCATATAGGTTTCTCAATCTCCTCCTTAAAACCCCTAAATGAGCAGTTCACAGTAATAACTCTAAAATAAAAACCCCTTTTAAAAAACGAGTAATATTCAGTGTAATGGAAGTTGTTGAGTATGTTTAAATTGAGTTTAGATATTGAATTTTGTTTGCTTGCTTTGTCTTGAATAAGGTGAAAGTGATTTACTTATAACTTTCAACAATTTGCATCATGTCTCTTTTTATTTCAGTGAAATGGATCGTTAAGAAACAATTAATTCTACTTTCCATTTAAGTTAAGATTTAGTCACCAACATTATACATACGATTTCAGTGCAAGAAGGAAAAATATTCCAAAATTCTAGACTACAAATCATAGTGCTGGGTAAGAAAGAGAGTTTGTTCTGTGGTTAAATGATATATTTTAATGGTTTGATTTATCAATGAATTCTATCTTCTATATTGCTTTTACACAGTGTTTCTGGTACTCTGTTGTGTGCATTAATTTTTAGTACACCATTCCCTACCTTTCACTCAGTACTTTTTTTCTTTAAGATTCATTGAGCAATACTTTGCTTATAGAAAATTTCATCTAAGTATCCAACTCAATAATTTTAGTATATTCAAGCTGTCTTCATTGCTATTAATTTTAGAATATTTTTTATCTCCTTCAATCTTTCCTTGGGCATATTTCCAGTCAATCCCTGCTCCTCACCCTTCCCTCAACAGTTATTAGTCTGATTTTTGGCTCAATAGATTTGTCTTTTCTAGTCATTTCTCGTCAGTGCAATCATGTAGCTTGCTTGGATACCTTCATTTAGTGTAGTGCTTTTGAGGTTCATCTGCATCATGGCATGTATTAGTATTTTGTTCATTTCTATTGCTGAATAATACTCCAATGCATAGAGAACACATTTTGTTCACGAGTTCACAAAATGATGGATATTTGGGTTGTTTCTGGGTTTTGGTTACTATGAATAATGTTGCTGAGAACATTTTCTTCCAAGTCTTATGTAGATGTATTTTTAGTTCTTGGGGACAGATGTCCTAAAATGGGATTACTAGGTTGTATGGTAAGTTTTTTCTTCTTAAGAAACTGCCAAATTAATTTACAAAGTGACTCTATCATTTTACATTTTCATCGGGAATATTTGAGGGTTACAGTTTTTCTGTATACTTGCCAATACTTGGTACTGAGTATCTTCTTATTGTGATATTATGAGTGTATTATTGTGGTCATTCTAGGGGATGTGCAACCCATCTCATTGTAGTTTTAATTTGCATTTCCCTAAAGTCTAAAGGTTTTAGAAAAGGCAGAGGAACCAGAGATCAAATTGCCAACATCCTCTGGATCATGGAAAAAGCAAGAGAGTTCCAGAAAAACATCTATTTCTGCTTTATTGACTATGCCAAAGCCTTTGACTGTGTGGATCACAATAAACTGTGGAAAATTCTGAAAGAGTTGGGAATACCAGACCACCTGACCTGCCTCTTGAGAAATCTGTATGCAGGTCAGGAAGCAATGGTTAGAACCAGACATGGAACAACAGACTGGTTCCAAATAGGAAAAGGTGTACGTCAAGGCTGTATATTGTCACCCTGCTTATTTAACTTATATGCAGAGTACATCATGAGAAATGCTGGACTGGAAGAAACACAAGCTGGAATCAAGATTGCTGGGAGAAATATCAATAACCTCAGATATGCAGATGACACCACCCTTATGGCAGAAAGTGAAGAGGAGCTAAAAAGCTTCTTGATGAAAGTGAAAGAGGAGAGTGAAAAAGTTGGCTTAAAGCTCAACATTCAGAAAATGAAGATCATGGCATCCGGTCCCATCACTTCATGGGAAATAGATGGGGAAACAGTGGAAACAGTGTCAGACTTTATTTTTGTGGGCTCCAAAATCACTGCAGATGGTGACTGTGGCCATGAAATTAAAAGACACTTACTCCTTGGAAGGAAAGTTATGACCAATCTAGATAGCATATTGAAAAGCAGAGACATTACTTTCCTGACTAAGGTCCATCTAGTCAAGGCTATGGTTTTTACTGTGATCATGTATGGATGTGAGAGGTGGACTGTGAAGAAGGCTGAGTGCCAAAGAATTGATGCTTTTGAACTCTGGTGTTGGAGAAGACTCTTGAGAGTCCCTTGGACTGCAAGGAGATCCAACCAGTCCATTCTGAAGGAGAGCAGCCCTGGGATTTCTTTGGAAAAAATGATGCTAAAGCTGAAACTCCAATACTTTGGCCACCTCATGAGAAGAGTTGACTCATTGGAAAAGACTCTGATACTGGGAGGGATTGGGGGCAGGAGGAGAAGGGGACAACAGGGGATGAGATGGCTGGATGGCATCACTGACTCGATGGACGTGAGTCTGAGTGAACTCCGGGAGTTGGTGATGGACAGGGAGGCCTGGCGTGCTGCGATTCCTGGAGTCTCAACGAGTCGGACAAGACTGAGCGACTGAACTCAACTGAGCTGAACTGAAGAGAACCTAGGAGAATACCTCTGCCACGTGGCTTGTAGTCTCGGGTTTTATGTTGATGGAATTAGTTTCCAGGTTGTACTTAGCCAATCATTCTGACTCAGAGTCCTTCCTGGTGGCGTAAGCCTTGGCCTTGTTCAGACAAGATTGATGCCAGAGAGAAGGATTCTGGTAGGTGGTCAGACAGGTGGTGTTTCCTTTTGACCTTTCCCGAACTCTTCTGGTTGGTGGAGACTTATTAGTTCCCTGTTCCTCATCAGGACCTCCTGTCATAAAACAACTCATGTAAATGGTTAACTATGGTGCCTGGCCAGGGTGGGTGGTTTCAGTCAGTGTGCTTCCCCTAACAAACCCCCTTCAGAGACTTCATATTCAAGATATTTCTTGGGAATTGGGGTGGAGGTCTCTTTCTTCTGAACTTCTTCCTGCTGTGCAAGTGTCTATGCCTGCCTAGCAGAACAGAAGTCTCTCTCCACCTGATCTAAGTCAAGTTATTTTTTTGTCTTGACTGAAACCAGCATTCATTCTTGTAATAACAGCACTTTAGTTTGAAACTGTTGACTCCTCTCAGAGATGAAGTAAACAGGGGCCAAACAGGAGACCTAACAGGATAGTCATTACTGGTCCCCAGAAACAGGAGGCAACATTTGGTGTGAGGGCTGCAGGGATTGTGACTTTTTTCTTTTTTTTGATTGGTTGGTGGTTAAGCAACAGAGCTGTGCTCCAGGAATCTTGTGTTTAGTCTGAAGTTACCATCCTCCACCTAGGTTGGGGCTCCAGTTCTGTAGAACTCAAAGAGATTGTTATGCATATTTCTTTGAGTAGGAACCAGGATCCTGTCTGGAGGCTGTACAAACCTTTGATTGTTTCTCCTCTGTTTCTGTATCCCCTCCTTTCCCTAATTAGCAATTGTTTGAATCCACCTTTTGAAACTCAGGGAAGATCAAGGAGGCTGAATGAAGCCTATATCCTACAGACAAAAAATGGAGAACACAGAATAGATCTGTACTCCAGAGCCCCACAGAGTCCTGTTCAGTTTTAATTTAGGGAACTGGGCAACTATGACTGTGATAACTTCCTGTCAAAATGGGGCATAGGACTGCCTCAACTTGGAGAATAGACACTGAATTGGAAGTATATCTGAGCTCCAAGTCCTAGATCTGAGCCTTGTATGATTAAAATCTCAATCTCTTGATCTGCCATTTTGTTGTAACAGACCCTATTAGAAGTAACTGGAGGAGGGATAACTGGAATTTTAATAGACAAAATAAATCTCATTTCTTTTTAGAAGAATAGGCCTGAAACCCAGTCTAGACTTGGCACTTTGGGGAGACTTGTAGCCAGGTAGCCAGTTGCCTAGTTTTATAAAAAGTAAGGTTGCAGTTACTAACTTCCAGCAGACATTGTTTTGAGAATGGCGGCATCTAAGCCTGACACAACTCAGAAAACTCACGTGTTTAGCAATACAAGGTCTAATCTGAAATTACACCCATAGTATCACCTTGTTATTTCCCAGGATGTCTGAACCATACCTACTCTATATTGACTTTTAATTGTAAAATTTTTCTTAATAGCCAAAGCAGATGTCACCATTAATGACATCAGTGTTTCTCTAGGTATGAGAAGATGCAAGAATTGGAACTCATAAAATCTGCTCCTGAAAAGATCTAACTATCTGAAGGCCTGTCTGCCAGTTTTTCCCAGAGAACAGAGTGCCTCATTCCTGATTTTCACCCTGAACTCCTTTCAGGGGCGTTGAAAGTCAGCAGCTGCAGTGGGCATTATTAAATCTTTGTAGACGTAGATGGCAAGTGTCAACTTTCAGAGCCCCTTTTTCCTCATGAACTTGACCATGATTTTGAGGGGGGCATTTCATGACCATTTTATCCCATGGTGCTGAGAATTTCCATTCTCAGGTTTGGCAAAGATTTTGTTGATAGGCCACTCAATGTGCTGTTACTGGACTAGGCCATAAAACTGTCCAAAATTTTCTGGACCACCTGTCTTACTAGCCTTTTGGTCCAGGAAAATATTCCCTCTTGTTTCTTCCCATATCTAGAGTTACACTGTTACAATCATCAGTCTCATATGGAACTATATGTTATTTTATTAGAGGCCTCAGTCACACGTTTGTCAGTGTAAGAAGCAGCAGTTTTGTAAAACAGTTGAAATACAAATAACATAGCCAGCAGTATTAGTAAAGTCACAAGTAAGACTTAAGAGCTTCCATTAGAGGTAGCCCAGTATATCTCAGGTCACCTGACTTAGTCTACTCTGTAGAATCTTTATCTTCCAGGGAAATAATATATTGGCACCACTGTCTATAAGGCATATAGCCCAGTTTTCTAGTGTTACTAGGCTGATTATCCTTCAGTTCAGTTCAGTTCAGTTCAGTTCAGTTCAGTCGCTCAGTCGTGTCCGACTCTTTGCAACCCCATGAATCGCCAGGCCTCCCTGTTCATCACCATCTCCCAGAGTTCACTTAGACTCATGTCCATCGAGTCCGTGATGCCATCCAGCCATCTCATCCTTGGTTGTCCCTTTCTTCTACTGCCCCCAATCCCTCCCAGCATCAGAGTCTTTCCCAATGAGTCAACTCTTCTCATGAGGTGGCCAAAGTACTATAGTCTCAGCTTCAGCATCATTCCCTCCAAAGAAATCCCAGGGTTGATCTCCTTCAGAATGGACTGGTTGGATCTCCTTGCAGTCCAAGGGACTCTCAAGAGTCTTCTCCAACACCAGAGTTCAAAAGCATCAATTTTTTGGCACTCAGCCTTCTCCACTGTTCAACTCTCATATCCGTACATGACCGCAGGGAAAACCATAGCCTTGACTAGATGGACCTTAGTCAGCAAAGTAATGTCCCTGCTTTTGAATATGCTATCTAGGTTGGTCATAACTTTTCTTCCAAGGAGTAAGCGTCTTTTAATTTCATGGCCGCAGTCACCATCTGCAGTGATTTTGGAGCCCACAAAAATAAAGTCTGACACTGTTTCCACTGTTTCCCCATCTATTTCCCATGAAGTGATGGGACCGCATGCCATGATCTTTGTTTTCTGAATGTTGAGCTTTAAGCCAACTTTTTCACTCTCTACTTTCACTTTCATCAAGAGGCTTTTTAGTTCCTCTTCACTTTCTGCCATAAGGGTGGTGTCATCTGCATATCTGAGGTTATTAATATTTCTCCCAGCAATCTTGATTCCAGCTTGTGTTTCTTCCATTCCAGCATTTCTCATGATGTATGTGCATATAAGTTAAATAATCAGGGTGACAATATACAGCCTTGACGTACACCTTTTCCTATTTGGAACCAGTCTGTTGTTCCATGTCCAGCTCTAACTGTTGCTTCCTGACCTGCATACAGATTTCTCAAGAGGCAGGTTAGGTGGTCTGGTATTCCTTAATATGATTTAATTGTTTCCAACACAGAGGTGACTTTAAAACTAAATTACCATAGCCTGGTGTTATCTATATAAATTCATCCCATAATTGTGGGAGATTTTTTTCTCCTTTGCTGAAATTTTGCCTGTTGCTCTGATTGAACTTGAGTAATAGAAGAAAGCTCAAATTTATGCCCAGAGTCAGAGCAGGCATTATTAATTGGCCTGGTGAGGGGATCCCATCTAGTAATATCACAGTGGCCTGAATATGACTATAATTTTTTTAAAGTAAATTTTCTCAGGGCCAACCAGTTAGAGCCTTGTAGTATAGAAATTTACCAAGGTAACCCAGAACTAGACACAGGTAATTGGCCACAAACGCAACAATTGGATTGATTTCTAAAACTAGCATAGGATCTGGCCTATGATAGAAAAGCATTAGCTTTACATGCAAAGGTCTAAAAAGTCAAGAAAACATTATAAATGGTCATACATAAATGATCATAAATGAATCAGGTCTAGCATCTTGGACAAGCTGTCTACCTCTGATGTCATCGTCTTCTCATCCTGGTGTAGTGTAGTTTCTCCTCTGTTTGAGCATCATTTTAAGGTGGACTCAGGTCATCTGTCTTCTCTATAGACCAATCCAGTGTAGGGGTCTTTGGGAGTGGGAATTAATCTAAGAGTTAATTTCCCTTCAGTTTCATTGTGCATGTGCCAGTGAAGAGTACCTGATAAAAAATGTCCTTCCATCCAGGTTGGAAATCCTTAAATTATGTCATTTTTCAGTCCTGGTTGCAGGTCATGAGGCATCTGATCTTCATCCAAAGATAGATTACTGAGATAAGCTTCAGAAACACACTTAGGGTGTTCTTTAAGAATTCAATTAAATTTTACATTAATATCACATAACAGCAAAGAACTATCCAAGAAATGAGTCTTACTACATGCAGACCTCCATTAGCAAACTAGGATTTAACATTTACTGAAACATCTTTTTCTCCCTAAAATTACCCTCATTTTTATCAAATGTAACCAAATTAAGGCTAGCTTGTTTGCAAAATAGGTCTGTTCTCACTAATTTTGGTCTGATGATTTATATAACCATAATTGAGCATAGATTTTTTATTTTGCTGAAACATTTATAGAGTCTCAGACTGAACTTTTAAAATAAACCAGGGCTGGGAAACTCACATCAAGGCTTATCACAGATTTTGCCTAACAAATCTAGGTGAATTCTTCCCTTTTTAAGGTCTTAAAAATTCCTTGAGATTTTTGTACTTGTTAGTGAGATAACCTTCCTAACTCATTTGATAAACTTACTGGAAATCTAAGAGTTTCAAATCTCTGAAGGAGTCAGATAGAGACAAAATATAATTATTTTGTTTATAACGTATAATTTTACCAAATCATTGTCATAATTAGTTTGAGAGGAAGGTTTTTTCTACTCCCAGAAAACACAAGACTCAAACCTGTTGTTTTTCAGATAGAAACCATAAAAGTTATAGGCATATTCGTTGGTTCATTCAGTTCTTCGTTAACTTTTGTGAAGTCATTAGGTTTTTCATTAGAATACAAGGACATATCAGAATGTTAAGAGCTCCATATAATTTCTAGAATATCTATATTACTAATATTTACAATATATTACAACATAAAAGGATTTATTACTCATTTGATAATATTTTTCATGTAATTTAACCTACTAAGTAAACAGTTTAATATATTTCTTTGAGATGTTTCAGGGGCCCTCTGAAGCACCCCAAAGTTAGCTAGAGGTCAAAGGAACTTCAAAAGAATTTGACTTAGGAAGTTTTGTCAAAAAAAAAAAACAATTAAAAGGGTTTAGAACATTTGGTCATATTTAGTCAACGTTGATGGGTATATCATTTAGCTTATTGATGTGTCACGATGGGCATATATACCCAGATTCAAGGTCTAGTGAAAGTTGACTCTGCCCTCTTTAACTTAACCAGTTTTGGCTCTAACCAATTTTCTTATGACTGTATCATTCCTAACAAATCTATTTATCTAACTAATTGTAATCCAATTTTAAAAAATCCTGATCATGCATAACTCTTTTTAGCATTTTTTGTAACTTTTTTTTTTTACTGAAAACACACTTCCT
This sequence comes from Ovis canadensis, assembly GCF_042477335.2. Classification (NCBI taxonomy): domain Eukaryota; kingdom Metazoa; phylum Chordata; class Mammalia; order Artiodactyla; family Bovidae; genus Ovis; species Ovis canadensis. The sequence continues at coordinate 110,727,383 of NC_091246.1, forward strand.
ACTTTATTTTAGCAACCAAGAAGAACTCTTACATTAGCATTTTATAGATTTGTGAGCATAAATACCAGTGATAACTTTTAAAACCCTTGCTTTCTTAAAACATTTTAGAATGGCACCAAACATTATTCATTTATAGTCCCAAATCTCTTTAGTTTTTCTGTAAAAGGAAATCTGTGTTTAGTAGTAAATGTTTCAAAATCTTATTTTATTTGGGAATGACCTAATTATTCAATAGACTTCCAATACTTAGTTTAGCACAACCCTTAGAAATTCAAGTTATACCAATCTGGAGAGACTATTTTAGATAGATATTCCTAAAGCATAATTATTTGTAATATAGCTTATCTAAAAGCTCATATCTCATTTACTTTTTTTTTTGGAAAGTTTCTTCACTCAAGGTAATGTCCTTGTTGACAAGCTTGTAACAGATATGATAATATTTAGCTTATACTAAACCTAGATATAATGAAAATATTCTACTTAATATTAATTACTCTAAGACATGTCTATACTAGATAGGTCAACAAACAAACATTAATATCAGGTATTTCATACTGAATATTTACCAGTTCACATGAACCTGGGATTTATTAATTTAGAATTATTTGATTTGTAAGTGCTTACCTTTTTTAAGCCAATGAAATAGGGCTCATTTACAAATTAACCTCAAAAATATTACCTAGAAACAAAGACATAACAAGACATATTTAGACAGACACAGTGCAAGATCTAGCTTCATTTCCTAAGTTTAGTCATGAATTAGATATTATAATATAAAATTTACTAGTTTATAAAAACCATTTGGAATAAATAAAAATTTTAAAGGCTTTTTCCCTCAGCCTTAGGAGTTAGAGATGGTTTAGATAAGTGTTCCTGAGAGCCCTGGTCTCAAGGCACAGGGAAAGAAAATCAAGTTCTAACAAAATGGCAGCAGGTCTAAATGAAATGGTGGCCAGACAAAGAAAAATGGCCATCAAAAATCACAACACAGAACACAGAGTTAAAACACACACATAACCTGGCAGTCTTCATCAAACACTCCCTTAAATACAAGAATACAGTCTCTCAGAAAACTTCCTATAAAGATACAGAACTTCAGATCCAAGTACTAACAAAGTAAAGGAAAATATCTCAGGTCATCAAAGATTTCAAAGGGAGGAAAGGGAGCCAGGTTGAAAGAAGAAGGGGGAGGAAGAGGGAGAGAGGGGCAAAAGGGGTAGCCTTACAGACGTCTCCTGCCATTTGCAGATAACCAGGCATCATGGGACTTTACCCTATGCCTCCAGAGAAGGGAGGATTGGAACTCGGCCCTACCAGAAATCAGACCAGCCAGAACCAGAATTTCAGTTCTCTGCCAAGAGGAAGTGATCAGTCTCCAATCCTCAGCTCAGGCCAAGGCCCTTCGACCAGATTCCTGCATCCAGGACCAGGGGACCAGAAAAACAGGGAAGGATAGGAAAGGTTAAAGGAGAGGAAAGAGAGAGGGAAGGGGAGAGAGGTCAATAAAGTCTCTTGTTCCTTACCGGTCGGGGCACTCTGGCCAGTTGTCTGCATCAGGAGGAGACCAGGGACAAAAAGATCCCAGTTGCAGCTGCTGAGTCTGGTCCATTGACAGGCAAGCTGGTCCCTGAATACCCTGAGTGGTCTAGATGTCAGTCTCAGTGAAGAAGAGTCCCCTCCAGAGTCGCCATTTGCTGCAGGAAGGGGGGCCACTACCTGGGCCCCAAACTGAGCTCTTGTCTAACACTCAGAAATGAATTATCTGAGGAGACACATGTGCTGACAAAGCAAGAGTTTTTATTGGGAAAGGGCACCCGGGTGGAGAGCAGTAGGGTAAGGAAACACAGGAGAACAGCTCTGCCACGTGGCTCGTAGTCTCGGGTTTTATGGTGATGGGATTAGTTTCCAGGTTGTCCTTAGCCAATCATTCTGACTCAGAGTCCTTCCTGGTGGTGCACACCTTGTTCAGCCAAGATCAATGCCAGAGAGAAGGATTCTTGGAGGTGGTCGGACAGGTGGTGTCTCCTTTTGACCTTTCCCCAATTCTTCTGGTTGGTGGAGGCTTATTAGTTCCCTGTTCCTTACCAGGACCTCCTGTCATAAAACAACTCATGTAAATGGTTAACTATGGTGCCTGGTCAGGGTGGGTGGTTTCAGTCAGTGTGTGTCCCCTAACAGAATCAGGTAGGATCATAGCCTGAGCTCCCTGGACAGACAAAGTCATTGGCTTGACTCTAAAATGGTCGGTCGGTCAGTCAGCTCAAGTGCTGGTGGGCTCTGCAGCTTCCCAGGTGCTCTGGCCAGGTTTCCTGGTCAGGTGGGGCTGGGGGTGGCATTCTACATGGGCAGGGCTGTGAATCTGCCTTCCGGTGTGGGCATGGCAGCCGAATAGGCTCTAAGGCTGCAAAGATTCATTGTTTGGTGCCTTAAATCAGACAGAACTGAGAATCAAGTTACCTGGCAATACAAGTCACCATCGTGGCTTTTCCTCTGGGCAGAGTCACTGGCCAGGCTCTTGGTTTGAGGGTATTGATCTGTTCAGTTTGCCAAGTGTGCACACCAGGCTTCTTGGTCCGGTGTGGCCATGAGGATACACTCAGCAGTAGGCAGGGCTATGAATCAGTTTCCCTTCTGGGTGGGGTGGCATACCAGGCTCCAAAGCCAGAAGACTTGCCACTTGAAATCCAAAATGAGGCAGAACTGGGCACAGAGCTCCCTGGTCAACCAGAGCCAATGTCTTAGATCTGCAGATGGACAAGTTCACTCGCTGAGATTTATACTTGGGCACCATTGTGAGTAGGAACCCAGTCTGCCAAGATGAGAGCTCTGGTTGCTGTAATCCCCTCTTCACATCTCTGTCACAGTCTCATCTCTGGCAGTCCAGCCCTGCAGATTCACCCCCAGAACCCCCATGAGGTGAGACCAGATGGGCCTCCAAGGAAGTGGCTCATAATGGTAGCTGAACATCGACCTTGGGCTTTCTTTTAAAACTTTTCTTTTAATTAATTTTTTTATTGCCAAATAATTGCTTTGCAATATTGTGGTGGTTTCTGCCACACATCAACTGTCACTGGTGGCTCAGATGGTAAAGAATCTTCCCACAACTCAGAAGACATGGGTTCAATCACTGGGAGGGGAAGATCCCCTGGAAAAGGGAGTGGCAACCCACTTCAGTATTCTTGCCTGGAGAATGCCATGGACAGAGGAGACTAGTGGGCTATAGTCCATGGGGTCGCAAAGAGTCAGACACAACTAAGCAACTAACACTACACTATGTACTATATATATCACCTCCCTCTTGAACCACACCCCCGTGTCCCACTCCAGCCCACCCCCTAGGGTTGTTAAAAAGCTCCAGACTGAGCTCCCTTCGTCACACAACAAATTCCCACTGGTTATCTATCTTACATATGGTATATGTGTATACTATAGTATATATGTTACATAGTGTATATGTTTCCATGCTATTCCCTCAATCGTCCCAGCTTCTCCCGTCCATACTGTGTCCACAAGTCTGTTCTCTATGTCAGTGTCTCCATTAATTCAGTTCAGTTCAGTCACTCAGCTGAGTCCGACTCTTTGCAACCCCATAAATCGCAGCACACCAGGCCTCCCTGTCCATCACCAAACCCTGCAGTTCACTCAAACTCACCTCCATCGAGTCGGTGATGCCATCCAGCCACCTCATCCTCTGTCATCCCCTTCCCCTCCTGCCCCCAATCCCTCCCAGCTTCAGAGTCTTTTCCAATGAGTCAACTCTTCCCATGAGGTGGCCAAAGTACTGGAATTTCAGCTTTAGCATCATTCCTTCCAAAGAAATCCCAGGACTGATCTCCTTTAGAATGGACTGGTTGGATCTCCTTGCAGTCCAAGGGACTCTCAAGAGTCTTCTCCAACACCACAGTTCAAAGCATCAATTCTTCAGCTCTCAGCTTTCTTTACAGTCCACCTCTCACATCAATACATGACCACTGGAAAAACCATAGCCTTGACTAGACAGACCTTTGTTGACAAAGTAATGCCTCTGCTTTTGAATATGCTGTCTAGGTTGGTCATAACTTTCCTTCCAAGGAGTAAGAGTCTTTTAATTTCATGGCTGCAGTCACCATCTGCAGTGATGAATTTATAACATGTTTCACATGCTTCCATTATATTTCTACTTCTTTATACCCTACAATGTACTCAAGACCAAAAATGTAAATATATCCCATTCATCACCACATAAGCATGCATACTAAGTTGCTTCAGTTGTGTCTGACTCTTTGTGACCCTGTGGACTGCAGCCTACCAGGCTCTGTACATGGAATTTCCTAGGCAAGAGTACTGGAGTGGGTTGCTATGCCCTCCTCCAGGGGGTCTTCCTGATCCAGGTATTGAACCTGAGTCTCTTATGTCTCCTGAATTGGCAGGCAAGTTCTTTACCACCAGTGCCACCTCGTAAGCCCTAGGTTAACTATTTTGCCATCTTCTCTGCTCCTTCACTTCTGGTAGCCTCTCTATGTGTGTTTTTCTTTTCTTTCCTTCTTTTTTTTTTTTTTTGGTTTGTTCATTTTGTTTTGCTTATTAGTTTTTTGTATCCCACATATGAGTGAAATCTTGTCCCAGATATGTTCCATATATGAGTGAAAATTTGTCTTTCTTCATCTTGGCAAGATTTCAACATATTTCTAGCTGAATATGGTTACATGGTGTGTAACCTCTCATCTTTTTTATTCATCTATTGATAGGCCTTAGGTTGAGTCCATATCTTGGGACTTGTAAATATGCTCATGAGTAACATGGGTTAACACCTAAAATATGTAAAAGAAACATTATAACTCAGTTGTTTTTACTGCTTAGTTGCTCAGTCATGTCTGACTCTTTGCGACACCAGGAACGGTAGCATGTCAGGCCTCCCTGTCCTTCACCAGTTCCTGAAGTTTGCTCAAACTCATATCTACTGAGTTGATGACTTCATCTAAGCATATCATCCTCTGTTGTCCCCTTCTCCTACCATCTTCAGTCTTTCCCAGAAACCAGGTCTTTTCCAATGGTTTGGCTCTTCACAACAGGTGGCCAAAGTATTGGTGCTTCATCGTCGCTATCAGTCCTTCCAATGAATATTCAGAACTGATTTCCTTTAGAATTGCCTGGTGGGATCTCCTTGCAGTCCAAGGGACTCTCAAGAGTCTTCTCCAACACCACAGTCCAAAAGCATCAATTCTTCAGTGCTCAGTCTTCTTTATGGTCTAAATCTTACATCCATACATCACTACTGGAAAAAACATAGCTTTGACTAGGTGGACCTTTGTTGGCAAAGCGATGTCTGTACTGTTTAATATACTGTCTAGGTTTGTCATAGCTTATCTTCCAAGGAGCAAGCATCTTTTAATTTCATGGCTGCAGTCAGCATCTGAAGGATTTTGGAGCCCTAAGTCTCTCACTGTTTCGTTTCCCCATCTATTTGTCATGAAGTGATGGGACAGGATGCCATGATCTTCATTTTTTGAATGTTGAGCTTTAAGCCAACATTTCACTCTCCTCTTTCTTTCATCAAGGGGCTCTTTAGTTCTTCCTCACTTTCTGCCATAAGGGTGGTGCCATCTGCATATCTGAGGTTATTGATATTTCTCCCAGCAATCTTTTTTTTAAATTTTTATTTTTACTTTATTTTACTTTACAATACTGTATTGGTTTCGACATACATTGACCTGAATCCACCAAGGGTGTACATGCGATCCCAACATGAACCCCCCTCCCACCTCCCTCCCCACAACATCCCTCTGGGTCATCCCCATGCACCAGCCCCAAGCATGCTGTATCCTGCATCAGACATAGACTGGTGATTTGATTCTTACATGATAGTATACATGTTTCAATGCCATTCTCCCAAATCATCCCACCCTCTCCCTCTCCCTCTGAGTCCAAAAGTCCGCTCTACACATCTGTGTCTTTTTTGCTGTCTTGCATACAGGGTCATCATTGCCATCTTTCTAAATTCCATATATATGTGTTAGTATACTGTATTGATGTTTTTCTTTCTGGCTTACTTCACTCTGTATAATCAGCTCCAGTTTCATCCATCTCATCAGAACTGATTCAAATGAATTCTTTTTAAAGGCTGAGTAATACTCCATTGTGTATATGTACCACAGCTTTCTTATCCATTCATCTGCTGATGGACATCTAGGTTGTTTCCATGTCCTGGCTATTATAAACAGTCCTGCGATGAACATTGGGGTACATGTGTCTCTTTCAATTCTGGTTTCCTCGGTGTGTATGCCCAGCAGTGGGATTGCTGGGTCATATGGCAAACTGACAAATAACTAATCTCAAAAATATACAAGCAACTTATGCAACTCAATTCCAGAAAAATAAATGACCCAATCAAGAAATGGGCCAAAGAACTAAATAGACATTTCTCCATAGAAGACATACGGATGGCTAACAAACACATGATAAGATGCTCAACATCACTCATAATTAGAGAAATGCAAATCAAAACCACAATGAGATACCACTTCACACCAGTCAGAATGTCTGCAATCCAAAAATCTGCAAGCAATAAATGCTGGAGAGGGTGTGGAGAAAAGGGAACCCTCCTACACTGTTGGTGGGAATGCAAACTAGTGCAACCACTATGGAAAACAGTGTGGAGATTCCTTAAAAAATTGCAAATAGATCTCCCAGCAATCTTGATTCCAGCTTGTGCTTCATCCTGGCATTTCACAGGATGTACTCTGCATATAAGTTAAAAAAAGCAGGGTGACAATTACAGCCTTGACGTACTCCTTTCCCAATTTGGAACCAGTCTGTTGTTCCATCTCTGGTTCTAACCGCTGCTTACAGGTTTTGCAGGAGGCAGGTAAAGTGATCTGATATTCCCATCTCTTGAAAAATTTTCCACAGTTTACTGTGTGGATAACAGGCTTTGATATAGTCAATAAAGCAGAAGTAGATATTTTTCTGGAATTCTCTTACTTTTTCTATGATTCAACAGATGTTGGCAATTTGATCTCTGGTTCCTCTGCCTTTTCTAAAACCAGCTTGTACACCTGGACATTCTCAGTTCACATACTGTTGAAGCCTAGCTTGGAGAATTTTGAGCATTACTTTGCCAGCATGTGAAATGACTGCAATTGTGCGGTATTTTGAACATTCATTTGCATTGTCCTTCTTTGGGATTGGAATTAAAATTGACCTTTTCTAGTCCTGTGGCCGCTGCTGAGTTTTCCAAATTTGCTGACATGTTGAGTGCAGCACTTTCACAGCATCATCTTCCAGGATTTGAAATAACTCAAGTGGAATTATATTACTTCCTGTAGTTTTGTTTATAATGATGTTTCAACTAAAGTTCACTTGCCTTCACACTCAAGGTTGTGTGTGACTCTAGTTGAGTGATCACACCACCATGGTTTTCTGGGTCATTAGGATCTTTTTAGACTTGTCAACTTTTCATACCATTTGCTACTTTTTGGTCCATACCATTTCTGCCTTTTATTGTGTCCATCTTTGCATATATAAAGAAACATTATAACTCAGTAGCCAAAACCAAACAATCCAATTAAAAATTGAATAGATGATTTGTATAGATTCTTTCCCAAAGATATACAGGAGTTCATCAGGTACATGAAAAGATGCTCAACATCAATAACCATTGGGAAAATGTAAATAAATTGCAAATATTCTTCAGCCTTCCCACTGAGTTTGAGGGTTTCATAGTGCTGTCTTTTCTGTAAGTGGTTGCTAGCCACCTTTCTTTTGAGGGAAATTGAAGTCAGGAACATCCTTAGTCACCACCTTGATGATGTCACCCAGACTTAGATTTTCTCTTGCTATTTCATGTAAACCTTCTGCACCTCTCTTTCACTGTTAATTGTCAATATTATTGTGGATGCAATCACTACTTGTTGTCTAGTCATTAAGTGATATCCAACATTTTGCAACCCCAGGGACTGACTAGCCTTCCCAGGCAAGAATACTGGAATGGGTTGCCATTTCCTTCTCCACACGATCTTGTTGACCCCGGGATTGAACCTGCATCTTCTGCATTGGCAGCTACTAGGGAACCCCAGTCAACACTAGCGTACTATTTTATCTTGATCTTAGAACTATACCCTTTTTGCCATCTTCAGAGATCTCTGAAGTTCAAGGCAGCATGAACTGTTATCTCCACTTGCTGCCTCTGTATTTTAAGCTGTATCTCCTGGTCTGTACAATCGCCAATTGCAAATACCTCAGGTAAATCTAGGGAGCCCCATAACTTGGAGCATCTAAAATCATCCCTCTCAGGCTTTCTTAGAACAGTAATCACTAATTCCTCAGAGATTTCCCTGTACCCTTACCAGTGAAGAGAATGGCCTTGATGCCTTCCACAAGAGACAGGTTGGTTTCAATAGTAAACTCCTTGCTGTTCACTTACATAATTTGTTTTGAAAGTTTATAAGTAGGCTCTGAAATTTTAATCCCTCAACACTGGACATTGAAGTCTAGTGTATTCCTCATAAATCCTAGTGATAGTTATTTGACCCATCTGTGTTAATAGGATTAGTTAGTTAATCTTTTAATTGCATGACAAACAAAAATTTGAAGCATCAGAACTCACCCAAATATCCAAAGTTCTTGACCCCAAGTTAATATATGATCATGATAAAAGTTTGGGGTTGAATTCAAAACACAACTGAAATAGTGTAATCAGTTTTTAACATCTTAAATCTCTTACTGCTAGATGAAAGTTTTCTCCAAACTATATTCTGAACTGTGCTAACATTGTTCTAAAGCTTTTAATGATTTCTTTTTGAAAAGTATTCTTTAAAAGACCTCACAAGAACTATAAAATGTTTCATTATTCTGGTGTTATATGGCACTATTTAAAGTGTAATAATATCATGGTCTCTCTCCCTTCCCCTTATTTCTTTCTCTCCCCAATTTATACCTTAATATGACTCATCACACACATAAATGAGCCTCTGGATTTATAAAACGTGGGAATCTCTGCTATAAAATGAGCTGTTTTGGTATCTGAAGGAAAATCACCTGGGAAGTAAGATGAATGCTTATTATGGGGAAGAAAAAATAGAAATGCAAGAGTGTCGAAATTATTTGAATTCTCGATTATGCACGTATATGGTGATGATGAAGGACTCTGAGAATTAGCAATGTCTAGGGAGATTTGTGTTACCAAACAGCTGGAGGCTTATAATTGAAGGATGTCTCTATCAAACAAGGTCAAAATTATTCTGTTTGGAGATGAAAAGGCTGTGCTGTTAATTTGAATTTTATCTTTTTTTCAAGCTGAATGGAAAAAATAATTGGAAGTAGTTCATAAAATAATGTAACAGTAGAAAACTTTTTTGAGAATAATCACATGCAAACTAAGTGGTTGGGACACACAATGACAGAAATCATTTGAGTTTTGACACATGCTAACTTGGTTTCTGAGGTCAAATTCCTAACATTTACTCATGCTGTATTAGATTGATGACTATGTGATAATATCTCAGATATATGCTTCCTATCTTGTTTCATGACTATGTGGCAGGCATTGTGTTAGTGATTTTAGGGAACACAAAAGAACAATATAAATGCGTATCTGTAAGTTTGTTTCTTAGAGGAGGTGAGGCATGTAATGTCTAAATTCAGTGCCTTCTACTAAAAATTACTATCCTTGTAAAATTTGTAATTTTTTTCAGTAAAGTCAGAAAATTTAGAAATTATTGGAATGTTGACTTGTTTTATAAGATATTAATAAGATTGTCATTTACTGAGAACTGCTTACATACCAAGAATTATAACAATGGTTTGTATATATATATGTATATATATATACATATCTATATTTCACACAATTTTATGCAGAAATACTATTTTCATTTTCATTCCATAGATGAGAATATCCTTTTTAAAAATGTTAAGTATATGTGCTAGGTAGCTTCAGTCATGTCTGACTCTGTTTGTCCATGAGATTCTCCAGACAAGAATACTGCAGTGGGCTGCCATTTCCTCCTCTAAGGGATCTTCCGACCTAAGGATGGAACCCGTGTTTCTTAAGTCTCTGGTATTAACCGGTACATTCTTTACCACTAGTGCCATCTTGAAGAGATCTCTTCAAGAAAATTAGAGACACTCAAGGGAACATTTCATGCAAAGATGGACACAATAAAGGACAGAAATGGTCTGGACCTAACGGAAGAAGATATTAAGAAGTGGCAAGAATACAGAAAACTGTACAAAAAAGGTTTTCATGACCCAGATAACCACAATGGTGTGATCGCTCACCTAGAGCCAGACATCCTGGAATGTGAAGTCAAGTGGGCCTTAGGAATCATCACTATGAGCAAAGCTACTAGACGTGATGGGATTCCAGTTGAGCTATTTCAAATCCTAAAAGATGATGCTGTTAAAGTGCTGCACTCAATATTCAAGCAAATTTGGAAAACTCACCAGTGGCCACAGAACTGGAAAAGGTCAGTTTTCATTCCAATCCCAAAGAAGGGAAACTCTAAAGAATGTTCAGACTACTGCACAATTGCACTCATTTCACATGCTGGCAAAGTAATGCTCAAAATTCTCCAAGCTAGGCTTCAACAGTACATGAACTGAGAGTGTCCAGATGTACAAGCTGGTTTTAGAAAAGGCAGAGGAACCAGAGATCAAATTGCCAACATCTGTTGAATCATAGAAAAAGTAAGAGAATTCCAGAAAAACATCTGCTTCTGCTTTATTGACTATATCAAAGCCTGTTATTCACACAGTAAACTGTGGAAAATTTTTCAAGAGATGGGAATACGAGACCACCTACCTGCCTCCTAAGAAATCTGTATGCAGGTCAAGAAGCAATTGTTAGAACCAGACATGGAACAACAGACTGGTTCCAAATTGGGAAAAGCAGTATGTCAAGGCTGTATATTATCACCCTGCTTATTTAACTTATATGCAGAGTACATCATACGAAATGCTGGGCAGAATAAGCACAAGCTGGAATCAAGATGCTGGGAGAAATATCAATAACCTCAGATATGCAGATGACACCGCACTTATGGAAGAGTGAAGAGTAACTAAAGAGCTCCTTGATGAAAGTAAGAGCATAGTGAAAATGTTGGCTTGAAACTCAACATTCAGAAAACTAATATCATGGCATCTGGTCCAATCACTTAATGACAAATAGGTGGGGAAACAAAGGAAACAGTGAGAGACTTTATTTTTGGGGGGCTCTAAAATCCTGCAGATGTTGACTTCAGCCATGAAATTAAAAGATGCTTGCTCCTTGGAAGAAAAGCTATGACAAACCTAGACAGCATATTAAACAGTACAGACATCATTTTGCCAACAAAGGTCCATCTAGTCAAAGCTATGGTTTTTCCAGTTATCATATATGGATGTGAGAGTTGGACTATAAAGAAAGCTGAAGAATTGATACTTTTGAACTGTGATGCTGGAGAAGACTCTTGAGAGTCCCTTGGACTGCAAAGAAATTCAAATCAGTCCATCCTAAAGGAAATTATTCCTGAATATGCATTGGAAGGACTGATGCTGAGGCTGAAACTCCAATACTTTGGCCACCTGATATGAAGAACTGACTCAATGGAAAAGACCCTGATGCTGGAAAAGATTGAGGGCAGGAGGAGATGAGGATGACAGAGGATGAGATGGTTGTATGGCATCACTGACTCGATGGACATGTGTTTGTGTAAGCTCTAGGAGTTGGTGATGGACATGGAAACCTGGCATGCTGCAGTCCATGGGGTTGCAAAGAGTCTGAATTGACTGAGCGACTGAACTGAACTGAGCTGAACTGGGACCACCTGGGATGCCCTGTTGAAGTATATGGCCAAGTGTAATCAGTTGTTGACTGAGATCTATCAGACTTTGGATTAAGAAGGATAGCAATAGCCCCTGTAGTCAATAACCCTTCTGAGTTTCAGTGACTTGATACAGCGTAACTTTATTTTTCTTTTATTTAAGGTCCCACATGAATTCACTGTTAGGGGGCAGGCTTTGTGATTCAGAAACCCAACTCTTCCATTTCATGACTCTGTCTTCCATGCCTTTGAGGCCTTCAAAATGTTCTGCAGTCAGGGGCAGAAGGGAAAAGATGAATGGACATGCCAAACCCACTTTTAGAAATCCCAACCAGAAAATCAGCCACAATTCTTTAAATTTTTTCTATGAATGAAACTTATAACAGAGCCAGCCACACCCAGTTGTGTTGTGCAGTGAAGTGTGAAATATGTTCAGTTGTGTCCAATTTTTTGCAAACCCATGGACTATACAATCCATGGAATTCTCCAGGCCAGAATCCTGGAGTTGGTATCCTTTGCCTTCTCCAGGGGATCTTCCCAACCCAGTGATCAAACCCAGGTCTCTTTCATTGCAGGCAGATTCTATACCAGTTGAGCCACCAGCAAAACCCAAGAATACTGGAGTGGGTAGCCTATCCCTTCTCCAGCAGATCTTCCCAACCCAGAAATCAAACCAGGATCTCCTGCATTGCAGGTGGATTCTCTACCAGCTGAGCTGTTGTGCAGAGGGAACTCCAAATATAATCACCTCCATAATGACCCCACGCTGGAGCAGACAGTGCTGTTTTGGGACGGACAGAGTCATCTTCAGACTTCCCAGGTGGCACAAGAGGTAAGGAATCCACCTGACAATGCAGAAGATGCAGGAGATGCAGGTCCAATCCCTGGGTCGGGAAGATCCCCTGGAGGAGGAAATGGCAACCCACTCCAGTAATCTTGCCTGGGAAATCTCATGGACAGAGGAGCCTGGAGGGCTACAGACCATGGGGCCACAGAGTCAGACAGGACTGAACACATACACACAGAGTCATCTCGGTGAGACTGCTAATGTCATGTTAATTTTGCATTTCTAAAGTGTTTCCAATAAATAACTGAAAGTGCTCCTTTTAACTTTCTGTTTAACTGTCTTACTCAGTATGAAATTTTTACCTTACAGATACTTAATTGCAATTCATTAACTGCACACTGTGACATGATAGAGAAAAGGCTCAGGAGCAACATCCATTTAACTTCATCATCAAGAACATTCACAAGACCATTTATAACTTCTGCTACAGAGATATTACTTGCTAATAGTTTTCTGGAATCATACCAATGTCAGCCTCTAGAATTAAAATGTAAATAAACTTTCTCATCCTTTGAATTTGCCCTAATAGACAAAAACAGCTGGCTTGCTTTTGTGATCTGACGCATCATTTTTCATGTGTCTTTAATCATTAAAAATTCTATTATATATCATCAATAATTTCAAAACTCTGAAGTCCTTACTTTTTCTTTCACTTGTTATTTTACATTAGCAAGTTAAATGAACTTAAAAGTCTTATTTCTACTAATGTTTGCAGAGTGTAAGCTACTTTATTCCTTTAAAAAATACACATGTGTAAATACTATATCATGTTTTAAGTTAATTATGTGTGTTTATGTAATTTATATAATGTGTAATAATTATGTAATTATACAGAGAAAATATAAAAATATACAAGTCTAAGGATCATCCTCTAAAATCATGTTGTACAAAATGTATATTCCTTTATCACCTAATCAGTGGGTTCAGTTCAGTTCAGTTCAGTCACTCTGTCATGTCCGACTCTTTGCAACCCCATGAATTGTAGCATGCCAGGCCTTCCTGTCCATCACCAACTCCTGGAGTTCACTCAGACTCATGTGCATCGAGTTGGTGATGCCATCCAGCCATCTCATCCTCTGTCGTTCCCTTCTCCTCCTGACCCCAATTCCTCCCAGCATCAGAGTCTTTTCCAATGAGTCAACTCTTCGCATGAGGTGGCCAAAGTACTGGAGTTTCAGCTTTAGCATCATTCCTTCCAAAGATCTCCTTTAGAATGGACTGGTTGGATCTCCTTGTAGTCCAAGGGACTCTCAAGAGTCTTCTCCAACACCACAGTTCAAAGGCATCAATTCTTTGGCACTCAGCTTTCTTCACAGTCCAACTCAGTATTTTCCCACAAACCCAACTTAAGAGAAAATTTACTTTTCATGTATTTAGGTATATAACTATATACGTTTAGGTATATAACTAAGTAACTATAACTTAGTAAGCTATTATAGGAGAAAAGAATTTTGTCAGTCACCCCAGAAACTTACCCTAATCATGTTTCTTTTTCTCCTTGCAAAAGTAATCACCATTCTGATTTTAACTTTCTTAATGATTTTATCATCCGCATTCGACACTATGCTGTAATCTTGTCCATTAAAGTCATATCTTTAAAGCATTAATTTATTTTTTATTGAATGAAAGATTCTTTAAATTCTATAGGGCTTTACAATCTGTAAAAGTTTCACGGACATTTCATATAATCCCATAATAACCTTTATTTTCCCCACCCCTATCTTGCTTTGCCCACTTCCTTCTCCACTGGTAACCACTAGCTTGTTCTCTGTATCTGTGAGTCTATAAAGTATCGGTTTTTAATCTCTCCTGGTTATTCACATGTTGGAGGAGTGAGGCTGTCTCACCTGTAGGTGTTCCTCGTGTGTGTGTGTGTGTGTGTGTGTGTTGATTGCCTTATCATGATGCATTTCAACATCTATATTTTCTACAGTCTGTTGCTGGGTGCAGAGGCTGTGTTGAGTGACATTTGTGATGCTTTCTATGAAGGCACAGGTGGAACTGGGTTCTCTCACCAGGAGGCACATGCTGGCAGTCATTGATATTCACTACTTAGACCTGTTACTTCACTACTTCACTGGGGCTGTACAATGATAATACCCTATTATTAGTTGTGACTTATTAGCCACAATGCTTGTATAAGAAGATGTTTATTCTCAACATGTTTGTTTAACTGATATACAGTTAATTTGGGCCTAAAGATGCTCATTGCAACTAAGTTGTTTATTGTTTCTATGTTTTTGCAGTGGAAAGAACTAGGAAATGTATACATTTTCAAAGATCAGGTGCCATTTACATTCAAAACTACATATCTATATATATATACAAGTATATATATACACACATACATTTGTATATATATATATATATACTCAGATGGGCTTCCCTAGTGACTCAGATGAAAAAGAATCTGCCTACAATGCAGGAGACTTGGGTCCAATCCCTGGGTTGGGAAGATCCCCTGAAGGAGGGCATGGCAACCCACTCCAGTATTCTTGCCTGGAGAATCTCACGGACGGAAGAGCCTGGCGGGCTACAGTCCATGGGGTTGCAAAGAGTCAGACACGACTGAGTGCCTAACACACATAGTGTCTCCTCTATTCCTTAATAATGCTGGTTCTCACTAACACTGGGAATGGAAAGTTTAGAGTATCTCTTAATCACGCATTTGTTTTAACCCACTTTACCCATCATCACACTAATTTCAGAATAATGATACTTTTTTCAGTTTATTGACATAAAACATTGTGTAACTTTAAGGTGTGCAACCTGATTAGATTTTAAAAAGAGCAGTACTTCCACCACCGCAATCCATTAGATTACTGAAAGCAGGGACAAGTCTTGTATACATCTGAACCCGTCTCACATCGTGCATTAGTGGTGGTGCTAGATCTGCATTTTCAGAGACAGCAACCAACCCTGTTCTCTCTACCCTGGTGGTCGTGGTTTAGTCACTCAGTTGTATCCAGCTCTTTGCGACCCCATAGACTGTAGCCTCTGTCCATGGCATTCTCCAGATAAGAACGCTGGAGGATGTCGCCATGTCCTCTTCCAGGGGTTGCCATTTCCTCCTCCAGGAAGATCCCTGGGTCTTCCTGACCCAAGGATTGAACCCACATCTTCAGCCTTATAGGCAGATTCTTTACCAGTGAGTAATGTAATAACTATACATTTAATGTACACTCTCAATCTTTTTGTTGATGTCATCTACTCTTTTGATTGCACAAAGTTCATTCTCCAGGAGATTCATGAAAACTTTCTCTGATTTCTTGCATGCTGAAAACAGTCTTTCCTTCCCCTTTTTCTTTGGACACAATTTTTCCTGAACATAGAATTCTCAGCTTACATTGTATTTTCTTGAACTTCAGTTTCTCTGCCTTTGAATTAGTTTTGTCTGCAAGTCTGATGGGATTTCAGTTTTCTTTTTTTCTTTTAAGATAATGCCTCATCTGCCTATATGCCTGGAGAGGGATTATATTTTTCCACATTTTTAAAGCTAAGTGATGGTACTGCAGAATGCTTTGATGTTCATCATTCAGGCTTAATATTTCCAAACACACATTGGGTCTTAGAAGATAGTTGTTTTAGTTTCCTGTGTTCTTGAAAATTTTCTTGAATTATAATCTAAAATTTATTCTTTTCCCTTTTTTATTTTTTAAGGCTCCTATTATCTATATGATGGCTTTCTTATTTACAATAGTAGTCATTTTTCTCAAATTGTTTTTAATTACTTTCTTTGATTTTTTAAAATTTCCTCTTTATTGCCTTCTGTTTTTCTTAGACTATTACATATGATGTCTATTCAGTTCTAAACTCCTTAATTCAAAACCAAATGCTAGTATTTTTCTCATAATATTCTTTCTTTTTTCTCTCATCATATTTCTGGGCTTTTAAAATTCTTTTCCTTTTTGTATTTTTTCCTAAAGTAGTTTAGTTTGTTTTGTAATAACATTTAGTAGTTTTGAGCTGTCCACATAAAAAGCAGTCCTCAAATGTCCTAAGGAATGGGGCAGACCTGATATGGGGTGAAACAGTATGAACTAGGGAGCATGCCAGTTATGTACTTAAGAAATACAGACTTTTTATGATAGTCTAGGTATCATTCTTGCTTTTGTTGTTCGTTGCTAGGTTATGCCCTACTCTTTCTGACCCTGTGGACTGCAGCATTTCAGGCTTCCCTGTCCTTCACTGTCTCCCAGAGTTTGCTTGAATTCATGTCCATTCAGTCAGTGATGGCATCCAACCATCTCATCCTCTGTGACGCCGTTCTCTTTGTGCCTTCAAGTCTTTCCCAGCATCAGGGTCTTTTCCTGTGAGATGGCTCTTTGCATCACATGGCCTGTATATTGGAGCTTCAGTATCAGTCCTTCCAATGACTGCTTAAGGTTGATTTCCTTTAGGATCAACTGGTTTGATCTCCTTGCAGTCCAAGGGCCTCTCAAGAGTCTTCTCCAGAGCCACACAATTTGAAAGCATCAATTCTTTGGCATGCAGCCTTCTTTATGGTCCAACTCTCACATCCATAAATGACTGCTGGAAAAAACAAACTTTCAAATATAAAATCAGTTAATCTTCCTAATAGTTCCATAATTTAGTTTCAGTTATGCCCATTTTATGGATAAGGAAACTGAAACAGAAAGTGACTAGGCAACCTGCAGTGAATCAGACCTGGTGGAGACATCAAGGTTGCTTATGTGCAGTGTGTTTGCAGACAATGACTGTGCTCTTAATCATTAAGGGTTCACAAAGTCAAGAGTAGCAGAAAAGGCCATTTCATACTGAACACACAAAATATGTAGTTGAGGTTGCCTAAGTTCCTCCTCTCTTAAGATTCTTTCTAATAGTTTAGAGTAGAACCAAAAAAAAAAAAAATCTGATGACCACAATGTCAGTCATAATAAAAATACAGAGCTTAGGAAATCAAGCAATGTCTGAAGTTAGAAAGTAAAATTTTTCTACCTGGAAATCTAGAAGTACCCTCTCTGGTAAGAAATGCAAAATATTTGTCTTACTCATAAGACAGTAAGATACTAACCTAATCTGCAAGCAATGCCCATTTACTTACCTATAGATATTTTTGCAAAATCACCAAGTTCACATTGAGCAAGTAACAGTACTCTGACTGTCTCAGCTTAAAAAAACAGGGATTGAACAACTATTTTTTAAAGGAGAATTTCCTTTTTCTATCAAACTGAATGTGCTAAATACAAATGGATATTTAAATTGATTCCATGTTATGAGTTATTTGCAATTTTGAGATTATATAAATCTCAAAGGGATCATAAATTAAGATCTGAGTGATTGACACTTCTTGACATAAAGCATAATTTATCCACTTAGTGTCAAATTGCATTCAATAAATCATAAGTAACCTACATCACACACCAGATTTGAGATATTGCTTTTGTTTGAAATATGGAGAGGTGAGATATAGGATAGTTGTTGACAATATGCTTTGTCAGATCAGGTGTGCAAACCAGGTTTTAACAGCTACACTCGCAGTAGTGTTGGCTGATGCTATGGACTGAATTATATCCCCCAGAAGGCAAATGTTGAAGCCCCAACCTCAGTGTTATGATCTTCAGAGAGGGACCTCTGGGAGATAATTAGGTTTAGATGAAGATGTGAAGATAGGACCCTCAATATTTCAGTTCAGTCCTGTTCAGTCTCTCAGTCATGTCCGACTCTTTGCTACTCCATGGGCTGCAGCATGCCAGTCTTCCCTGTCCATCACCAACTCCCAAAGCTTACTCAAACTCATGTCCATTGAGTCAATGATGCCATTCAACCATCTCATCCTCTGTCATCCCCTTCTCTTCCTGCCTTCAATCTTTCCCAGCATCAGGGTCTTTTCCAATGAGTCAGTTCTTCGCATCAGGTGACCAAAGTATTGGAGTTTCAGCTTCAGCATCAGTCCTTCCAATGCATATTCAGGAATGATTTCTTTTAGGATGGACTGATTGGAATTTCCTTACAGTCCAAGGGACTCTCAAGAGTCTTCTCCAACATCACAGTTCAAAAGCATCAATTCTACGGCACTCAGCTTTCTTTATAGCCCAACTCTCACATCCATACATGACTACTGGAAAAAACAGGAGGGCTCAACTGTGTTGTCTGCTTTCTGAAGACACGATGAGAAGGTGGCCATCTGGAGGCCAAGTGGAGTGCTCACCAGAACTTGACCATACTGACCCAGTCATCTTGGACTTCAGCCTTGTGAGCGTTTAGAAAAAAATGTTGTTTCAGCTACCCAATCTGTGGTATTTCTAGCTTAAATTGATTAAAACAAATGCTTTCTAAGAAAAACATAATTTGCAATTTGGCTAAAAGTTTCAAACTTTCTATTATAATTTCTTTATACTATTATAATTTCTATCTATTGCTTTCTATTATAATTACAGATTTTCTCCTTTTGGAAGTCTTTTAGAGTGGATTCCATCTTCCATTGTACCACATTCTTTTTGAGATATCCCTGGAATGCAACCTTAGCTACCAATGGTAGCTGACTAACAAATAATGTGCAATGTTTACTATATGGGATGTGGTTGTGAATACTGTAAGGGAAAAACTTAAAATAACATACTTACAACACTATTCCAATTATTTTAAATTTCCATGTTAACTATGAAAGGGCAAAATGATAGGATAGTGAAAGAGGACCTCTCCAGGTCAGTAGGTGCCCAATATGCTACTGGAGAACAGTGGAGAAATAACTCTGGAAAGAATGAAGAGATGGAGCCAAAGCAAAAACAATATCCAGTTGTGGATGTGACTGGTGATAGAGGCAAGGTCCGATGCTGCAAAGAGCAATATTGCATCAGAATCTGGAATGTTAGGTCCATGAATCAAAGCAAATTGGAAGTGGTCAAACAAGAGATGGCAAGAGTGAACGTTGACCTTCTAGGAATCAGCGAACTACAATGGACTTGAATGGGTGATTTTAACTCAGATGACCATTATATCTACTACTGTGGCCAGGAATCCCTTAGAAGAAATGGAGAATGGTCAACAAAAGAGTCTGAAATGCAGTACTTGGATGCAATCTCAAAAATGACAGAATGATCTCTGTTTGTTTCCAAGGCAAACCATTCAATATCAGAGTTATCCAAGTCTATGTCCCAACTAGTAATGCTGAAGAAGCTGAAGTTGCATGCTTCTATGAAGGCCTATAAGACCTTTTAGAACTAACACAGAAATAAGATGTCCTTTTCATTATAGGGGACTGGAATGCAAAAGTAGGAAGTCAAGAAACACCTGGAGTAACAGGCAAATTTGGCCTTGGAATATGGAATGAAGCAGGGCAAAGGCTAATAGAGTTCTGCCAAGAGAACGCACTGGTCATAGCAAACACCCTCTTCCAACAGCACAAGAGAAGGCTCTACACATGGACCTTACCAGATGGTTAACACCAAAATCAGATTGATTATATTTTTTTGCAGCCAAAGATGGAGAAGCTCTATACAGTCAACAGAAATAAGACTGGGAGCTGACTGTGGCTCAGATCATGAGCTCCTTATTGCCAAATTCAGACTTAAAGTGAAAAAAGTAGGGGAAACCACTAGACCATTCAGGTATAACCTAAATCAAATCCCTTATGATTATACAGTGGAAGTGAGAAATACATTTAAAGGATTAAATCTGATAGATAGAGTACCTGATGAACTATGGACGTAGGTTCATGACATTGTAGAGGAGAGAGGGATCAACACCATCCCCATGGAAAAGAAATGAAAAAAGCAAAATGGCTGTATGGGGAGGCCTTACAAATAGCTGTGCAAAGAAGAGATGTGAAACGCAATGGAGAAAGGAAAGGTATAAGCGTCTGAATGCAGAGTTCCAAAGAATAGCAAGGAGAGATAAGAAAGCCTTCCTCAGCGATCAATGCAAAGAAATAGAGGAAAATAACAGAATGGGGAAGACTAGAGATCTCTTCAAGATAATTAGAGATAACAAGGGAACATTTCATGCAAAAATGGACTCGATAAAGGACAGAAATGGTATGTACCTACTAGAAGCAGAAGATATGAAGAAGAGTGGCAAGAATACACAGAAGAACCGTACAAAAAAAGATATTCATGACTCAGATAATCACGATGGTATGATCATTCACCTAGAGCCAGACATCCTGGAATGTGAAGTTAAGTGGGCCTTAGAAAGCATCACTAAGAACAAAACTAGTGGAGGTGATGGAATTCCAGTTGAGTTGTTTCAAATCCTGAAAGACGATGCTGTGAAAGTGCTGCACTCAAGATGCCAGCAAACTTGGAAAACTCAGCAGTGGCCACAGGACTGGAAAAGGTCAGTTTTCATTCCAATCCAAAGAAAGGCAATACCAAATAATGCGCAAACTACCACACAGTTGCACTCGTCTCACACACTAGCAAAGTAATGCTCAAAATTCTCTAAGCCAGGCTTCAGCAATACCTGAACCATGAACTTCCAGATATTCAAGCTGGTTTTAGAAAAGGCAGAGGAACCAGAGATCAAATTGCCAACATCCGCTGGAATATGGAAAAAGCAAGAGAGTTCTAGAAAAACATCTATTTCTGCTTTATTGACTATGCCAAAGTCTTTGACTGTGTGGATCACAATAAACTGTGGAAACTTCTTCAAGAGATCAGAATACCAGATCATCTGACCTACCTCTTGAGAAACCTATATTCAGGTCAGGAAGCAACAGTTAGAATGGGACATGGAACAACAGACCGGTTCCAAATAGGAAAAGGAGTACGTCAAGGCTGTATATTGTCACCCTGCTTATTTAACTTCTTTGCAGAGTACATCACGAGAAATGCTGGACTGGAAGAAGCACAAGCTGGAATCAAGATTGCCGGGAGAAGTATCAATAACCTCAGATAAGCAGGTAACACCAGCCTATGGCAGAAAGTGAAGAGGAGCTAAAAAGCCTCTTGATGAAAGTAAAAGAGGAGAGTGAAAAAGTTGGCTTAAAGCTCAATTTTCAGAAAACTAAGATCATGGAATCTGGTCCCATCACTTCATGGCAAATAGATGGGGAAACAGTGGAAACACTGTCAGACTTTATTTTTGTGGGCTCCAAAATCACTGCAGATGGTGACTGCGGCCATGAAATTAAAAGACGCTTACTTTTTGGAAGGAAAGTTATGACCAACCTAGATAGCTTATTCGAAAGCAGAGACATTACTTTACCAACAAAGGTCCATCTAGTCAAGGCTATGGTTTTTCCAGTGGTCATGTATGGATGTGAGAGTTAGAGTGTGAAGAAAGCTGAGCACCGAAGAATTGATGCTTTTGAACTGTGGTATTGGAGAAGACTCCTGAGAGTCCCTTGGTCTGCAAGGAGATCCAACCAGTCCATTCTGAAGGAGATTAGCCCTGGGTGTTCTTTGAGGGAATGATGGTAAAGCTGAAACTCCAGTACTTTGGCCACCTCACGCAAAGAGTTGACTCATTGGAAAAGACTCTGATGCTGGGAGGGACTGGGGGCAGGAGGAGAAGGGAACGACAGAGGATGAGGTGGCTGGATGGCATCACTGACTCGATGCACGTGAGTCTGAGCGAACTCCAGGAGTTGGTGATGGACAGGGAGGGAGGCCTGGTGTGCTGGGATTCATGGGGTCATAAAGAGTTGAACACGGCTGAGCAACTGAACTGAACTGAACTGAACTGAACTGAACTTATTGTAATTATTTTGCATCACTCCTTTACTAGAATTTTAACATTCTTGTGTTCTATTATTTTAGCATTGTGGTGTTCCATTGTTTGCTTTAAAAGTCATTTTCCAATAACTTTAAAATAAGAGTTACATAACACCATAAAAATATTTTAACACACTATTCTATGAGAGGAGTTTGCAGAAACAAATGCCTGTGGCCATAATATGTCTCAGGTCAATAATGTGTTAAAAGGAAATAGTTCACTCCTTGATATGTCCTGAATTTAAAAAAATAGTTGACCATTAATCTCTTTTGGTATATAGTGTTGTTCAATTTGATCTTATTTGGTATATAGCATTGTTCAACTCCACTGTCTCCTATCGGTTTTCTGTCTGGATAATCTGTCTCCTATGGAAAATAGGGTATTGAAGTATCTCACCACCATTATTATACTATCTTCAGTCACTATTCAGTCAGTGTTTGTTTTGTGGTGCTCTGGTGATTAGTGTATATGTTATTATAATTGTTACATCTTCCTGGTGAATTAACTTTTTTTTTTATTATATCTTTTCTGTCTTCCATGGCAGTTTCTGACAAAGTCTATTTTGTCCAATAAAATATAGGGACCTCTGCTGTCTTTTTTGTTCTTGTTTTATATCCATTTAACCACTGTCCTTTGATTGGGGTGTTCAATTCACTTAAGTTTAAAATAAATATTAATAAATAAGAGCTTACTACAGACATTCTGCTTCTTATTCTTTGTCATTCTTCCTTTGCTCCTATTTTCCATTCTTCCCCCTTTTTATTTGTGTTTCATTAATTTTCTGTTGCTGTGCCTCAAGTCCTTCCTCTTTTTCTATATGTAAATTTCTATAAGAATTTTCCTTGTGAATACCGTCAGGCTTACATAACATATCTTATAACAACCCATTATAAATTGGCAACATATTAACTTTACTCACATGTGAAAATTTATACTTTTATTTCTTTCCTCCCATAAACACAATTAATGTATTTTCCTACTTATAGTTGTTCTTAATACCTTGCCTTTTAACATTCTGCTAAATGGTACTGTGTAAATCACAGCAACGATACAATATAATAATATTTTGTATTTGATTCTATATTTACTCTTACCAGTAAGTTTTATATTTTCTTTCATTTTTTTATAAAAGTATAGTGGACTTATATTAATGTCATGGGTACAATATATTGCTGTCATGGTACACCATAGAGATTTAATGCTTGTATTGATTGTACTGCATTAAGTTATTATAAATATTGGCTATATCTCTGCGCTGCACAGTATATACTTCCCTTATTCATTCCTTTTAAGTAGTTTAATTATCTCTGAGTCCCCCCACCATGTTACCCCTACCCTCTCCCTATCTATAACCACTATCTGTTCTATTCACTAGTAAATCTGCTTCTAGTTTCTTATAGTCACTAATTTGTTTATTTTAGATTCTACATACAACTAATATCATACTGTATGTCTTTCTCTGTCTAACTAATTTCACTTATTATGATAATATCTAGGTCGACCCCAGTTGCTGCAAATGGCATTATTTCATTTTTATGGCTGAGTAGTATTCGATTATATATCATATACAAAAATCACATCTTCTTTATCTATCCAGCTGTTGATGGGCACTCAGTTTGCTTCCATATCTTGGCTATTGTAGGTAGTGCTGCTATCAACACTGGGGTTCAGGTACCTTTTCAAATAGGAGTTTTTGTTTTCTTTGGATGCATTCCCAAGAATGGAATTTCTGGGTCATAATGACAACTATAATTTTAGTTTCTGAGTGATCTTCTCACTGTTATCCATGATGGCTACACCAGTTTACCTTCTCGCCAACAGTATTGGGGCTCCTTTTTCTCCGCATCTTCACCAGTGTTTCTATTTGTAGATTATTTGATGATAGCTATTCTGATACGTGATTGGCGATCAGGTGATTAACTCATTATGATTTTGATCTTCATTTCCCTGAAGATTATTTTGAGCATCTTTTTTTTTATGTGCCTATTGGTCATCTGTATGTTTTCTTTGGAAAAATGTCTTTTCAGGTCTTCTGCCAATTTTAATAAGGCTTTTGTTTTTTGATGTTGATTTGTACAAGCTTTTGATATATTTTGGATATTAACCCTCTTTTGGTCATACCATTTGCAAATATTTCCCCATTCAGAAGGCTGTCCTTTTTTTTTTTTTTTTTGGTGGTCTTCTTTGCTATGTAAAAGTTTCTAAGTTTAATTAGATTGCATTTGATTATTTTTGCTTTTGTTTTCTTTGCCTGAAGGGATTCATCCCCCCAAAATTGTCAAAAAGTTCTCTGCCTATGTTCTCTTCTAGGTCTTTTATGAATTGCAGGTCCTCCATTTAGGTATTTAATCCATTTTGAATTGATTTTTTATATGATATGAGAAAATGTCCTAATTTCATTTTTTTATAAGTAGCTGTCCTGTTTTCTCAGTACAACTTATTGAGTAGACTGCTTTCCCCCATTATATATGTTTACTTTTTGTCGTAGATTAATTAAGCATATGCACATGGTTATTTCTGGACTTTCTGTTTCATTCCATTCATCTAAATGTCTGTTTTTGTGCCAGTGCTATGCTGTTTTGATTACTGTAGCTTCGTAGTCCTGTAAATGTCTATTAAGCCCAGCTGTTCTATGTAATTCAAGGCCACTGTTTCTTTACTGATTTTCTCTCTGAATGCTCTGTCCCTTGATATAAATGGGATTTAGGAGGCAAGAATATACAATGGAGTAAAGACAATCTCTTTAACAAGTGGTGCTGGGAAAACTGGTCAACCACTTGTAAAAGAATGAAACTAGATTACTTTCTAACACCGCACACGAAAATAAACTCAAAATGGATTAAAGATCTAAATGTAAGACCAGAAACTATAAAACTCCTAGAGGAGAACATAGGCAAAACACTCTCTGACATAAATCACAGCAGGATCCTCTATGATCCACCTCCCAGAATTCTGGAAATAAAAGCAAAAATAAACAAATGGGATCTAATTAAAATTAAAAGCTTCTGCACAACAAAGGAAAATATAAGCAAGGTGAAAAGACAGCTTTCTGAATGGGAGAAAATAATAGCAAATGAAACAACTGACAAACAACTAATCTCAAAAATATACAAGCAACTTATGAAGCTCAATTCCAGAAAAATAAACGACCCAATCAAAAAATGGGCCAAAGAACTAAATAGACATTTTTCCAAAGAAGACATATGGATGGCTAACAAACACATGAAAAGATGCTCAACATCACTCATTATTAGAGAAATGCAAATCAAAACCACAATGAGGTACCACTTCACACCAGTCAGAATGGGTGTGATCCAAAAATCTGCAAGCAATAAATGCTGGAGAGGTTGTGGAGGAAAGGGAACCCTCCTACACTGTTGGTGGGAATGCAAACTAGTGCAACCACTATGGAAAACAGTGTGGAGATTCCTTAAAAAATTGCAAATAGAACTGCCATATGACCCAGCAATCCCTCTGCTGGGCATACACGTCAAGGAAACCAGAATTGAAAGAGACACAAGTACTCCAATGTTCATCGCAGCACTGTTTATAATAGCCAGGACATGGAAACAACCTAGATGTCCATCAGCAGATGAATGGATAAGAAAGCTGTGGTACATATACACAATGGAGTATTACTCAGCCGTTAAAAAGAATACATTTGAATCAGTTCTATTGAGATGGATGAAACTGGAGCCGATTATACAGAGTGAAGTAAGCCAGAAAGAAAAACATCAATACAGTATACTAACACATATATATGGAATTTAGAAAGATGGCAATGATGACCCTGTATGCAAGACAGCAAAAAAGACACAGATGTGTAGAGCGGACTTTTGGACTCAGAGGGAGAGAGAGAGGGTGGGATGATTTGGGAGAATGGCATTGAAACATGTATACTATCATGTAAGAATTGAATCACCAGTCTATGTCTGATGCAGGATACAGCATGCTTGGGGCTGGTGCATGGGGATGACCCAGAGGGATGTTGTGGGGAGGGAGGTGGGAGGGAGGGAGGTGGGAGGGAGGGGGGGGGGTTCATGTTTGGGATCTCATGTACACCCGTGGTGGATTCATGTCAATGTATGGCAAAACCAATACAGTATTGTAAAGTAAAATAAAGTAAAAATAAAAATTAAATAAAATAAAATAAAAATAAAAAAATAAAGTCCCCTACTAATATTTTATTACTGTCAATTTATCCCATTATGTCTGTTAATATTTGCTCTATATAAGTGCTAATAGGTATATGTATTAGGTGCATATATGCTAAAGAATGTTATATTCTATCTTTGTATTGATCCCTTTATCATTATGTAATACTCTGTGTCTTTTGGTATAGACTATGTTTTAAAGTCTACTTTGGCTGATATGACTATGTAACCCCCAGGTTTCTTGTGCTTTTGTTTTCTACAAAATATCTTATTTCATCCTCTCATGTTCATGCTCTGAAGTAAGTCTCTTGTGATAATACATACATGAGTATTTTGAAATCCAATCAGCCACCCATCACTTTGGACTGGAACATTCAGTCCAGGACATTTAAAGTGATTATTGATAGATATGTTCTTATTGCCATTTTGCTAATTGTTTTCTGAGAGTTTTTTTTAATAGTTCTGTGTTTCTCCCCTGTTCTTTCTTCTTCTTCTTCTTTTAGTTTCTTCCCTTGTGGTTTGATGGGTTTTCTAATTCATGAGGCAGAAAGTGGTCCCTTGGGCAGCATATCAAGAAGTCAGGGATTGATGCCCCACTCTCTCCCTTCTCCTACCCCCTTCCCCAAGAAAGAAGTTGTCGGTGGAGGCGGTATTTCCCAGAATTAAATCGTGTCAACTTGGGTAGGGGCTGAGGTGGGTAAAGTGAAATTAAGTTTCTTAGACATTCCAGTATGATTGTTCTCAGTTCTGTGCTCATTTGGGGTATTTCAGATTCTTACTGGAGTCCGGATTACTTCTAAAGGTATTTGTGTCTGTACATTATTGGTAAATTGGTATTTTTAGGGGGAACACGTCCTGGACTTCCTATTCTGCCATCTTGCTGACATTACTCTCTTCGGCTGACATTTCTGTCCTGTGAATTTTCAGTGGGATTTTCTAATTTCCTTACACTTATTAATAATATAATAATATGAAGAAGCTATATTAAAAATAGGTTAGAATTATTGATAACAAACCTTGAGCCAGCAGTTTTCTAGTCAGATGCAACAGTTTTCTCTACAGAAATAAGTCATCACTGACAATTTTAACAATGTAGCTAAAGCAAATCTTTTGGGGAGGTTACTTTAGTAGTTATGTAAGCTCAGTATTAATTAGAAGTAATTTATAATTAATGGAAATACTAGTGATTTCAAAAAGTGTTTAAAAATGAACCTGCTGCTTTGTATATTATGAAATTTTGATGGTTTTGAGAAAGCAGTTGTTATTATTAAATAACTAAATAATTGTAAATTATTAGTTTGCATTGTCATGTTTCCAGAAAACTTTTCCTAACTAAGAACCTAAAATGTAGCTACTGAAGATCTTGATTTGACCAAATTTGAAACTGATTATACTTTCAAACACAAGTAAGAGTGCATACTGACACACACATCTAACAACACAATTAATGACTTATATGTTATGCTGAACAGATCTTATCTAATGTCATGTCATGTATTCTATTTACCTTAACTATATTCTTGAAAGAATTTAACTCTTTTCTAAATGCACTTTAACATCAATCATTCGTGATTTATCATTCAGCTATTCATTCCACAACTTATTTACCATGAAATTTACCATGAAATATGAAAGTATTACTAAATTATAAAATGGTATGCTAATAGACTTTCTTGTTTCCTTTTCTATCACAGTGTGAAAATGGATACCATTGTGTAAAGCTGCAGAATGTGAACTTCAGAAGTAAACTGACTCGGAGTAGAAGCCTAAGCAGCAGAGTGAGTGACTTTTCTGTATCATCAGGGATCAGACATGGAAACAGAGTCAGTATGCATGTTATGGATGAAGGGATTTACTCTAAGGAGTAAGTGTGGGTTGAGTTAGATGAGCGAAAGTTTGGAAGGGAGGGGTAAAGAGGCCAAAAAGGAGACACTAAACCAGTCTTCTGAGGCAGGTGCACAAATCAGAGCCATGCATACTTTGGCCACCTCATGCGAAGAGTTGACTCATTGGAAAAGACGCTGATGCTGGGAAGGACTGGGGGCAGGAGGAGAAAGGGACGACAGAGGATGAGATGGCTGGATGGCATCACTGACTCGATGGACGTGAGTCTGAGTGAACTCCGGGAGTTGTTGATGGACAGGGAGGCCTAGCGTGCTGCAATTCATGGGGTCGCAAAGAGTCGGACAGGACTGAGTGACTGAACTGAACTGAAACCAGTCCTCTGAGGCAGGTGCACAAGTCAGAGCCATGCATGCCAAACAGCAAAGTGGGGGAGACGGAGTAAAAGGTCATGGAGTGGTCAGTGTAGCCCGGAGCAGTACGGGCCTCTGTCCAAGTGTCTCATGGGGGAGGCGGGGCTGCTGTTGGTGGTCAGGGCCAACAGCTAAGCAGCTGGAAGCAGAGAGAAGAGCAGAGACCAAGGAAAGCACACTAAGTGACTCTACAGCCTCCTCTCAGTGTCTCTGCTCATGGAGACCTTCAGGAATAATGTGTGTGGCTGCGTCCTTCTAATCTTACACCAGCTATTATTTTCTGTTTTAATTTTGTTGAAGTATAGCTGATTTACAATATTGTGTTTACAATTTCTTCAGTAAAGCAAACTATATATATATATATATATATATATATATATATATATATATATATGTAGCTTTGACTAGATAGACCTTTGTCGGCAAGGTGATATCTCTGACTTTTAACTTGCTATCTAGGTTGGTCTTAGCTGTTCTTCCAAGGAGCAAGCATCTTTTCATTTCATGGCTGGAGTCACCATCTGCAGTGATTTTGGAACCTAAGAAAATAAAGTCTGCCACTGTTTCCACTGTTTCCCCATCTATTTGCCATGAAGCTATGGGACTGGATGCCATGATCTTAGCTTTTGAATGCTGAGCTTTAAGCCCAGCTTTTTCACTCTTGCTTTCTACCATAAAGATGCCATGATCTTAGCTTTTTGAATATTGAGCTTTAAGCCAGCTTTTTCCTCTTTGCTTTCTACCATAAGGGTGGTGTCATCTGCATGTCTGAGGTTATTGATATTTATTCCCCAATCTTGATTCTAGCTTGTGCTTAATCTAGCCCAGCATTTTGCATGATGTACTCTGAATAGAAGTTAAATAAGCAGGGTGACAATATACAGCCTTGGTGTACTCCTTTCCCAGTTTTCAACCAGCCTATTGCTCCATGTCCAGTCATAACTGTTGCTTCTTGACCTGTATACAGATTTCTCTGGAGGCAGATAAAGTGGTCTGGTATTCCCATCTTTTGAAGAATTTTCCAATTAGTTGTGATCTACACAGTCAAAGGCTTTGGCGTAGTCAGTGAAGCAGAAGTAGATGTTTTCCTGGAATTCTCTTGCTTTTTCTATGATCCAATGGATACTGGCCATTTGATCTCTGGTTCCTCTGCCTCTTATAAATCCAGCTTGTACACCTGGAATTTTGCAGTTCATGTACTGTTGAAGCCTAACTTGGAGAATTTTGAGCATTACTTTGCTTGCATGAGAAATGAGAGCAAATCTGTAGTAGCTTAAACATCTTTAGTATTGCTTTTCTTTGGGTTTGGAATGAAAATTGACCTTTTGCAGTCCTGTGGCCACTGCTGAGTTTTCCAAATTTGCTGGCATATTGAGTGCAACACTTTAACAACATCATCTTTGAGGATTTGAAAGAGCTCAGCTGGAATTCCATCACCTCCACTAGCTTTGTTCGTAATGAGTTCACACTCCAGGATGTCTGGTTCCAGGTGAGTGGTCACATCATAGTGGTTATCTAGGTCATTAAGATCTTTTTTATAATTCTTCTGTGTATTCTTGCCACCTTTTCTTAATATCTTCTGCCTCTGTTAGGTCCATACCATTTCTGTCCTTAATTGGACCCATCTTTACATGAAATGTTCCCTTGGTATCTCTAATTTTATTGAAGAAATGTCTAGTCTTTCCTATTCTATTGTTTTCCTCTATTTCTTGGCATTTTTCACTCAAGAAGGGCTTTTTATATTTCCTTGCTGAACTCTCCAGAGTTCTTTGGAACTCTGGATTCAGATGGGTATATCTTTCGTTTTCTCCTTTGCCTTTTGCTTCTCTTCTTTTCTCAGTTATATGTAAGGCCTCCTCAGGGCCTTTTCACCTTTTTGCACTTCTTTTTCCTGGGGATGTTCTTGATCACTGCCTCCTGTTCAATGTTATGAACCTCCTTCCATAGTTTTCCATCTATCAGATCTAATCCCTTGAATCTATTTGTTACTTGTACTGTATAATCATAAGGGATTTGATTTAGGTCATAGGTGAATGACCTTGTTGTTTTCCCTACTTTCTTCAATTTAAGCCTGAATTTTGCAATAAGGATTCATGATCTGAGCCACAGTCAGTGTGTATATATGTGTCTGTGTGTATATACGTATATTCTGTTTCATATTCTTTTCCAGTATATTTTATCATAGAATAGTGATTATAAGTCCCTGTGCTATATAGGAGGACCTGTGTTTATACATTCTATGTACAATAATTTGTGTCTACTAATCTCAAGGTCCTAGTCCATCACTCTCCACCTGCCTCTCCCTTGGAAACCAGAAGTCTGTTCTCTGTGTCTGTGAGTCTGTTTCATAAATGTTCATTTGTGTCATATTTTAAATTACACATGTAAGTGATATCATATGATATTTGTCTTTCTCTGACTTACTTTGCTAAGTGTAACAATCTGTAAATCCACCCATGGAGTTGCAAATGGCATTATTTCATTGTTTTTTATGGCTGAGTAGTATTCCATTGTGTGTGTGTATGTGTGTATACCACATCTTCTTTATCCATTTTGCTGTCAATGAGGATTTAAGTTGTTTCCATTTCTTGGCTATTGTAAATAGTTACACCAGCAATTCTGGCCAACATCACTCTGAGAGATTAATGGAAGGGATATTTGAGAATGTAGTTCAAAGATTTTCTAGCAGAAATTTAGCCCAGTGTAATTTTTAAGCAAACAGAATTTATTAATGACTCTGTCTAAACTATGAAACTGATCAAGTACACTTCTTAGTTTTCAGGGAAATTTGGAAAACATTCATGTTGATTTTTACAAATACATTCTGGTAAGAGTAATTTAAGAAACCCCAAGGTTGAATTATGTCTCCAGACTTATCCATTTTTTCTATAACACCTTTTTTCACCCTAATATATAGAAAACTAGAGAAATGTTAAGTTTATGAAAAGTTGATTAAAAAAGATAGATTACTGAAATATATCTTTTAGAGATTATTCATTTCTTTGACTTTGTTCAATTAAAATTTGTTAAATAGAGCCCCCATGGTGTCAGATGATGGGTGAGTAGTGGTTCAACAAAAGACCACAAGAAGTGACGAAACGCAAGTCCTGAAGGATGAGGTGTACAGACTAACTGAGGGGCCGAGCAGGAAGGCCAAGGTAGGAGCAGGAAGTGGGAAGCGGGACTTGAGGCCCATTCGTTTATGAGGCTCTGAGTGGAGCATTTTGGGGTTGCCAGGCTAAGACTACATTGGTCAATTCAAACCAAAAAGAACAGGGATCTGCTGGGTTCTGTGGGGATCTGACCTAAGAAGTGCAATGGGGGAAGGCCCTAGGAAGTGGGGGAGACTGTTTCTCAGAAGGGCTCTTGGGGGTGTCACACCAGGAAACTACCCTTACTTGAATCCTTACAACTGTTATCTGAGGCATGTACCTGAGGGAGAGGCTAGAGTCAATGTTAAGGCCCCTATGGCCACTGGCCACACACAATGGATATGGAGGCAGCTCAGCTGAACTCTCAACAGCGCATTCTGTGATGTCTCAGCATCAGGACCATCATTACTCTGTAGCAGACATATTAAAGGGCATGGCTATCATTTTCTGAAGCCACTGTAAAACCCAGGTAACCAAGGTAACAAGGAGGAAGCCTATGAGGAACAGGCTCCCTACTGTTTGGACACTCATTCCCCATGTGAGAGCCAGGAGAACATATCAGGGACTCAGAGGGTGTGGGGATTTGTGGGGATAGCTTAGTTACATCATCATGACCAGTACACACTGAGGCATCTTCTGACACTTGTCCTGTACCTGTCCTGAGTTGTTCATGTACCTGCTCAGGGTTTCCTGTACAAAACAGGCTCTTCCCCTTCAGCCAACAGGACACCTAGGGCAGTCAGTTACCATCTCTGTTTGTTGCGAGTGAGTTATGTTTTAATAGAACAGGTTGTGGGGTCTTCACAGGTTGGTCAGCAAGGCTGACCACTGCAGGGTGGCTTTTAATACTCGAGCTGGCTGGCTTGGGTGGCTGCACCTTTTCTGTGTCTGCCAATCCAGGGTGATGGCCGGTCCCCACAGGACATGGATGGGCATGGCTGTCCTGGAGTGTGAGTAGGATGCTTCTAGTGGAGAGATGCTGGGGAGGAAAAAAGGGCACTGGAATATTAAAAGTATCAAGGTTGAGATACTTGAGGTCATCTCTGTGGACAGCTTGCAGACGGGACAGGGTCACATGAACTTGGCCCCGGCTCCTTGAATCAGGGCCATGACTGTGGACTTATTGGGTTGTTCCACAGTAATCTGAGCGAGGCACTGTTCACCTCTGGGGGCAGTGAATACACAGGATGTGGTATAGCTTCCGTGTTTGGGTATGTTGTGTAGCCTTTAGGATCCTCATGGTGAAGGGATTAGCTTTTCTGGCAGGTCCCCACATTGCCCTGTTTGGGGTCTAGATGAGGGGTTGGTCCAGCCTAAATTAGGTATTTGGGGGAAATTTAGCACAAAGCACTGATTCCTGGGCTTCCCCAGTGACTCAGTCAGTGAAGAGTCCTACAGTGCAGGAGATCTGGGTCCCATCCCTGTGTGGGAAAGATTCCCTGGAGGAGGGAATGACAACCCACTCCAGAATAGGAGCTGAGGGCTGGACAGAGAGATGGCTGCACGTCTGGCCCTGAGGGGTCACAGATCCAATATCACTTTGCTTGCACGGCCTGGAGTGCCCTCTTGGAGGTTTGGAGGAATTTGTCTCTCCTGAGGGGTCTGGTCCATGAGGTTGTGGGGAGGGAAGGTCAGGGCAGGGGGTGGAGAAGGTGTCTCAGGTCAGGCGGAGGAGCCAGCAGTTGGGGGATACGGAGCAGGGAGCAGGTCTGCCATGGATGTACCAGATGGAGGGCAAACCTGCACCCCAGTGCATCACAACACAGAGAGGCCCGGGCAATGGGCGCAGGAAGGCCCAGGTGGACGTGTTGCAAGCAAGGGCCCCCACTTTCTGTTATAGTTGAGAAAACCTTGACTGCCAGGAAGATGAACTGATGCTGCTGGGCAGTCTGCAGGGAATTCAGAGTCTTGCAACTTTGTGTGTGGTGCAGTGTCCACAGGGCAAGCAGTGGACAGATTCACAGGCTCCGTGGGGTCCTCAGGCAAATCCCCTGGAGGCATTTTTGCAACTCGGCCTCCAGGCTAACAGTCATCACCGTTGTTCCCCTCGTGTGGGAAGGTGACGGTCTTGGGGGGTCCTGCTGTCCATCGAAGCATCCAATCCCCAGATCCCACAAATAAACCCAGTGCCTGGTACGGCGGTACCCTGGCACCCTGGCAGTGCCCTTTGGGATTCTTAAAAAATTATGTTTCCTATTCTTTTCTTTTATGGTTTATTATAGGATACTGAATTTAGTACCCAGTGCTGCACAGCTGCTCCTTGCTGTTTATCCATTCTTTATATGCCACTCTGCATCTGCTAAGCCCAAACTCCCAGACCTTCCCTCCTCTACCAGGCAAACACAAGTCTGTTCTCTGTGTCTGGACCCAGAAGTTATCACATTTGGGGTGTGTTTTATGTTTGTGAGCAGCCCGCTAACTTTTTCGGACACTTTACCTGCGGCAGCTCCAAGTCCTCAGGCCACTTGCCTTGAGTCACTAGGTGCTGAGGCTTGAGTGGGGCTGAGCTGTCCCTTGGGTGGGGCTGAGGTGTAGAAGCAGGAGATACACAGAGCTTGACTTTGGGAGAGGCTTGATTCCCCTGGGAGGGTCCTGGTCATCTTGGTCAACACAGCCCTCACGGGGTGGGGGAAGGGGGTCTCTGTCTCCTCCCTTGAGAGCATCTTCATCCATCAGTTCATATGTGGGGTGGGGAAGGGATGCTGCTTTTGTGTCTGACCATTAACTAATGCACCCAGGATGTAATGGAAATCTGAGCTAACTTCTCAGAGGAGGCAGGCAGCGGCATCCATACTCAAAGACTGTTTGGAAACTCGCCCCAAGAGATGAGTTGCTGGGATAGCTACCCCACAGAGGACAGTAACAGTGGGAACAGGTCCTTGGCCCCTCAGTGGGCTCCAGTAAATAATTCCCGAGGCCCTGAGGACTCCAGTCATTTTTTGTGAAGCTGGCCCTTTGAATTGTGATGCACAAGGGGCGCACAGCAAGGCGACACCATGCATCCAAGGCCACAGAAGGAGCCCTCTAGATGCAGTCACCCTCTCCCTGAAGGAGGGCAGGAGCCGCCTGCAGCCTAGAGGCAGCCCCTCCGCTCAGCCTCGAGGCGACTCAGAGTCTCCTGACCACGACACCAGTTGTTGTGCCTGGGTTACATGACCGTTTATTAAGTCCAGCCCCTGGGGTGTCTGAGGTAAGTGCGAGGAGACCGGAATAGAGAAGCTTCTTGCTCACAGGTCGGGGAGGAGGAGGCCACAGCAGCACAGGGGCCTGGGGCGGGGTAGAGGGGTCAAGGCTGGTGTGACAGAGAGAGAGGCCGGACCTAGGGCCTTCTATTGGGGCCCCTAGGCAGAGAGCTTTGGGGTTCCCACCTAGGAAGCCCCCAGGCTAAGATGGGATTAGTCACTTCAGACCAAAAGGAGCAGGGTTAAGTGAGCTCCATGGGTCTTATCTAAGGGACACACACACTATAGGCCATGGGAAGGGGTAGATGGTTTGTCCCGAAGACTACTGGGGAGTCACATCAGGAACTCATATTGACTTGTGACCTTGAGGGCAGTTCTCAGGGGGAGGGGCTAAACTCAGATCCAGGCCCTGCCCACAACGTGGTCACACAGAATGGACAAGGAGGCAGCAATAGCATAAGGAGTCTAACTGCACTCTCATCATATTTACTAGTATGAGCATAACCATGTTATATGAACTTTGAAAGACAATCCAGAAAATCCCCTGGTATCCCAGTGGTTAGAACTCAACACTCTCACTGTGGAGGCCCCAGGTTCAGTCCCTGGTTGGGGAACTAAAATCCCTCAAGCTTCAAAGCATGGACCAAAAATATTCCAGATCTCTACACAGTCCAAATGTATGAAGGCAATGTTTTTCTGTTTTCTTCTTCTTTTCTTTATACACATTTTACAAAATTATAATAGCGATTGCTATGTTGCTGTGTTTTTTAACTTTGTATACACAGAATTCTGAAAAATATCACTTACCATTCTTTGTTCACTCTCAAAATGATCTCGCCCAGCCCATGTCATCAAACATCTCCACTCAATATCATATCAGCTGCGACTTCTCCCATGACCGTACACTCTGTATCCAAGCACCTGTCTGACATCCACATCTGGCACCTGATAAGCATCTCACACGGAGCTTGTCTGACACACATCTCTTATTTTCAGCCTCACCTTGATTCTGCACTTCACAAATTCCCACCTTTAAGTGAAAAACTCAGCCAGTTCTCGAGCAAAAATGTATATATCATTCATGAGTCCTCTATTTCTTACAACTCGCATGAATACATCAGTCAGGATGCTGACTCTCCCAGATGATACGAGATCATTTACATGATGGCCACTCCTGAAACTCCCAGCATTTTAACCAAAATATTGCAAATCCTCCTCGGAAAGTTTCCTGGTTTCAGCTCACACACCTCCAATAGTTAGCACTCCAGGGGGTGGGCAGAGAGATCAGTTTAAAATGCTAATGAGATTGTCATCTTCCCTGTGCAAAGTCATCCAAAATATTCCCAGAAGACAAATCAGAAATAAGATGGTCTGATATTCACATCTGTTTAAGAATTTTCCACAGTTTGTTGTGATCCACATACTCAAAGACTTTAGCGTAGTCAATGAAGCAGTAATAGATGTTTTTCTGTGATTCAGTGGATGTTGGCAATTTGATCTCTGGTTCCTCTGGCTTTTCTTATCTGGCTTGAACATGTGGAAGTTCTTGGTTCATGTACTGATGAAGCCCAACTTGGAGAATTTTGAGCATTACTTTGCTAGCATGTGAGATGAATACAATTGTGCAGTATTTTGAGCATTCCTTAGCATTACCTTTCTTTGGGATTGGAATGAAAACTGACCTTTTCCAGTCCTGTGGCCACTGCTGAGTTTTCCAAATTTGCTGGCATATTGAGTGCAGCACTTTAACAGCATCATCTTTTAGGATTTGAAATAGTTCAACTGGAATTCCATTACCTCTACTATCTTTGTTCGCAGTGATGCTTCCTAAGACCCACTTGACTTTGCACTCCAGAATTTCTGGCTCTAGATGAGTGATCACACCATCGTGGTTATCTGGGTCATGAAGATCTTTTTTGTATAGTTCTTCCATGTATTCTTGCCACCTCTTCTTAATATCTTCTGCTTCTGTTAGGTCCATACCATTTCTGTCCTTTATCGAGCCCATCTTTGCATGAAATGTTCCCTTGGTATCTTAATTTTCTTGAAGAGATCTCTAGTCTTTCCCATTGTATTGTTTTCCTCTATTTTTTTTGCATTGATCACTGAGGAAGGTTTCCTTATCTCTCCTTGCTATTCTTTGAAATACTGCATTCCAATGGGTATATCTTTCCTTTTTTCCCCTATCTATTGCTTCTCGGCTTTTCACAGCAATTTATAAGGCCTCCTCTGACAACCATTTTGCCTTTTTGCAATTCTTTTTCTTGGGGATGGTCTTGATCACTGCCTCCTGTACAGTGTCATGAACCTCCGTCCATAGTTCTTCAGGCACTCTATCAGATCTAATCCCTTGAATCTATTTGTCACTTCTACTGCATAATCGTAAGAGATTTGATTTAGATCATACCTGAATGGCCTAGTGATTTTCCCTCCTTTTTTCAATTTAAGTCTGAATTTGGCAATAAGGAGGGCATGATCTGAGCCACAGTCATGTTAGTCTCTATGTATTTGTGTTTTTCCCATTTTTCTTCCTGTTACTGATGTCCAGTTTTTAGGACATTGTTGAAAAAATGCTTAGTATAGTTTCTATAATTTTAAATTTGTTATGAATTGTTTTGTGACTAAACATGTTATCCATTATGGAGAAAGCTCTGTGTGCATTTGAAAAGGCCATGTATTCTGCTATTTTTGGATGGAATGTCTTGCAGATATTTATAAAATATGATTTATATATGCTCTTTTTAAACTGATGGTCATTTAATTACAAACGTATTCTAAAAAGACCTAGTTTTTTATTCCATTTCCACGTTTGGCTTTTGTAGTCCTATTTTACATCTTCACATCTATTCTTTGTCTTATTATAGTTATAATTGATATTATAGTTTCTTTTAATTTAATTTATAGTTTTCTTTTTAAGCTTATTTGAATGGTTTATCCACAGGCTTTACTATGGTTTGCTGTTTCTAGTGGGTGTTTTCCTTTCCTATAGATTCTTACTTCTTCTTGTAGCATCTTTTGTTTTCACTTAACAAAGATCCTTTAACATTTCTTTTAGAGTAGTTTTAGTATTGATGAACTTTTAGTTTTTGCCTGTCTGAGAAATTCTTTCTCTCTCCTTCTCTTTTGAATGATAATCTTGTTGGGTAGAGAATCCAATGTTGTAGGTTTTCCCTTTAATATATAATGCCACTCCCTTCTGGCCTGCAAAATTCCTGCAGATAATTCAGCTCGTAGTATTATGGGCTTCTCCTGTATGTAAGGGCTTCCCCAGTGGCTAAGTGGTAAAGAATCCTCCTGCCAAAGCAGGAACCACAGGAGATGCACATCTGATCCCTGGGTGGGGAAGATCCCCTGGAGGAGAAAATGGCAACCCACTGCAGTCTTCTTGCCTGGAGGATTCCAAGATCTGAGGAACCTTGTGGAGTTGTATAGAGTAGGACATGACTGAGTGACTGACACTTTCACAGGCTACCTGGGAAGCACCGCTTTGTCTTCTGCAAACACCCCAAGTAAACTGCTAGTAAAGAGTAAACCCGATCACATCAGAGTCACCCAAGATAATCTCCCATTCTCTTAATCTGCTGTGTCGTGTAACAAAATCCACACACAATAGGAGAGCAGTCCATCATACTCAGCCTCAGGGCTGTGCTGTCTGTGTACATCAGGAATCTGTTGCATTGTTTCTCTCTCTACACAGAGTAGACACAAGAGATGCCAGCTGGTTGGATTTTGACTGTGTCTAGTAAAGTCCAGAAACCTTGGAAAAAGCCAGACATCTAAGGGGAAGGAGGTGTCACTGCTGTGACAACATGCCTCCCACTAAGGATTATGGCCAAGAACATAACCCAGAGAGTTAGTGTTATTCTAGAGATACTCAAAAAGCCTTACCATGGGAAGAAATCATGAGTTTTAAATCAATTCCCTTCTGTCCCATCTGAAAAGCATGTTCTTTAAGACAACTATTAGAACATCCCTGCTGTTGTCAGCACTCTTTCTGATTTCCTATTGGCCTCCTGCCTCACAGCCTCGACACTGGCTTTTCCTAAGCATAGAATGGTCTTCCTCCAGAAGTCTAATAAAAGGGGAAGGTCATGACACTTAAAAGGCTATATATACTAATTATTATTGACTAGGCAACCCTTATGGCAGAAAGTGAAGAGGAACTAAAAAGCCTCTTGATGAAAGTGAAAGAGGAGAGTGAAAAAGTTGGCTTAAAGCTCAACATTCAGAAAACTAAGATCATGGCATCCAGTCCCATCACTTCATGGCAAATAGATGGGGAAACAGTGGAAACAGTGTCAGACTTTATTTTTTTGGGCTCCAAAATCACTGCAGCCATGCAGTGGTGATTGCAGCCACTGGTGATTGCAACCATGAAATTAAAAGATGCTTACTCCTTGGAAGGAATGTTATGACCCACCTAGATAGCATATTGAAAAGCAAAGACATTACTTTGCCAACAAAGATCTGTCTAGTCAAGGCTATGGTTTTCCCAGTGGTCATGTATGGATGTGAAAGTTGAACTATAAAGAAAGCTGAGCACCGAAGAATTGATGCTTTTGAACTGTGGTGTTGGAGAAGACTCTTGAGAGTCCCTTGGACTGCAAGGATATACAACCAGTCCATCCTAAAGGAGATCAGTCCTGGGTGTTCATTGGAAAGACTGATGCTGAAGCTGATACTCCAATACCTCATGTGAAGAGTTGACTCATTGGAAAAGACTCTGATGCTGGGAGGGATTTGGGGGCAGGAGGAGAATGGGACGACAGAGGACGAGATGGCTGGATGGCATCACCAATTTGATGGACATGAGTTTGAGTGAACTTTGGGAGTTGGTGATGGACAGGAAGGCCTGGCATGCTACGATTCATGGGGTTGCAAAGAGTAAGACACAACTGAACGACTGAACTGAACTAAAGTGAGGCAACTCTTCAGACTGGCAGTGAATGAATAATACTTAATCAAAAATAATTTATATATTTTACAAATGTATGAATATATACACTTATTTTACAATACTCCAGAGTGCGTATTTTACTCCAGTACTCCAGAATGTATATTTTACAATACTCCAGAGTATTAAAACAACCTTTGGAAACCTAGTCACCCTAGTTCATAAGTTCAAAATATTTTTCTCACCTCTTAGTATCTCTGAAGTAAGAAAAATTACTTCAGCCCATATTTGCTTGCTAGCTTGCTTATTTCACAAATCCTGTTTGCCAGGCGATAGTAATAATAGAGCTGCTAATTACATACAAGTTGGTCATAGCTGTTCATATTAGTGTAACTTCAGTTAGGTTTTGTGCACAATATATAAAAAGTCTGACTTCTCAGGGGGAGCAACCTCACTAGCATAACAGAATTTTTCAAAGAAACATGAAAGGGTAGAGATTTCCTTCATATAAGAGCAAGATTTTTTTCAGAGCTCAGGGAATATGAAAAAGAAATGAGGCTGGTTAGAATTCATTTTTGACCAGACTTCTAAGAAACCTGTTTAACCCAGCAAGTGTCTTAATTTCTTGGTGTGCTGCATGAACATGTATCTGAACAATTAAAACAATATCCTTGCCAAAAATAGATTTGGTTGTTATGCATTGTTCCTTAAATGGGCAACCATTAACACAGCACTGTTGTGCATAAAACAAAGATAACATCTCAAACTCAAAAAGGTATTCAGAAGAATTGATTCTAAAATTGAATATATTCTAGGAATAATTTAACCATATTATTTTGTGCACACTTAACATCTTATATCTGCTAATATTCATAGTCAAATAAAGCTTTTTAGAACTTAGAATCCAAATAACTTAGAATCCAAGTAACATGTATCTGCTTGCTGTAGAGTTAATTTTGGTTTAGGATATAGCTCTATAAAAGCAGTCCAAGAACAGAACTCAGAGCTACAGAATATACAGCATCATGGTGTCAATTCAATAAACTACTAACAAGGGTACTCTTTTGTATCTGATTTTATAATCTGAGCCTTTTACAATTTGTGTTTACTGTTTTTTAACTAATTAATTTATTTTAATTGGAGGCTAATTATTTTACAATATTGTAGTGGTTTTTGCCATACATTGACATGAATCAGCCATGGGTGTACATGTGTCTCCCATCCTGAACCCCCCTCCCACCTCACTCCCTATCCCATCCTTCTGGGTTGTCCCAGGGCACCAGCTTTGAGTGCCCTGTTTCAAACTTTGGACTGGTGATCTATTTCACATATGGTAATATATATGCTTCAATGCTATTCTCTTAAATCATCCCACTCTCGCCTTTTTCCACATAGTCCAAAAGTCTGTTCTTTACATCTGTGTCTCTTTTGCTATCTTGCATATAGGGTCATTGTGACCATCTTTCTAAATTCCATATATATGTGTTAATATATTGTACTGGTGTTTTTCTTTCTGGCTTACTTCACTCTGTATAATAGGCTCCTGTTTCATCCACCTCCTTAGAACTGATTCAAATGTGTATATGTTTAGTTTTTAAATATATAAAACTTGCTTCTACTCTCAAAAGGAAGAATAAGTAAGAAATTCTTAGGAAAGTCTTACTCTCATTCTTACTATTCTCAGTGTTCTGCTAATCCAGAATATATTCTTGAAATGACTCCATATTGATTCACAGTCATCTTCTTCATCCTTTTTTATGTTGTTGTTGTTCAATCACTTAGTCGTGTCCAATTTTTTGTGACCCAGTGGACTGCAGCATGCCAGGCTCCCCTGTCCTTCACTATCTCTCAGAGTTTGCTCATGTTCATGTCCACTGAGTCAGTGATGATATCTAGGCATCTCACCTTCTATCACCCTATTCTCCTCCTGCCCTCAGTTGGCCCTAGTATCAGGGTCTTTTCCAGGGAGTCAGTTCTTCGCATCCAGTGGCCAGAGTATTGGAGCTTCAGCTTCTGCATCAGTCCTTCCAATGAATATTCGGGACTGATTTCCTTTAGGATGGACAGGTTAGAGCTCCTTGCTGTCCATGGGACTCTCAAGAGTCTTCTCTAGCACTGCAGTTTGGAAGCATCAATTCTTCAGTGCTCAGCCATCTTTATGGTCCAAGTCTCAGGTTTGTACATAACTACTGGAAAAACCATAGATTTGACTATACAGACTGTTGCTGCCAAAGTGATATCTCTGTTCTCAATATGCTATCTAGGTTTGTCATAGCTTTCCTTCCAAGGAGCAAGTGTCGTTTAGTTTCATGGTTGCAGTCACCATCCACAGTGATTCTGGAGCCCAAGAAAATAGAGTCTGTCACTGTTTCCACTTTTTACCCTTCTGTTTGCCATAGAAGTGATGGGACCAGATGC
Source organism: Ovis canadensis (assembly GCF_042477335.2). NCBI lineage: Eukaryota > Metazoa > Chordata > Mammalia > Artiodactyla > Bovidae > Ovis > Ovis canadensis. The sequence goes on from NC_091246.1 coordinate 110,769,743, forward strand.
TATGATCTTAGTTTTTGACTGTTTTAAACCATCTTTTCCACTCTTCTCTTTCACCATCATCAAGAGGCTCACTAGTTCCTATTCACTTGCCATTAGAGTGGTATCATCTGCATATTTGAGGTTGTTGATATTTCTCCCAGCAATCTTGATTTCAGCTTGTGATTCATCCAGCCTGGCATTTCGTATGATGTACTCTCCATATTAATTTAATAATCAGGGTGACAATATACAGTTCAATATGTTCCTCTCCCAGTTTTGAAGTAGACCATTGTTCCATGTCTGGTTTGAAATTTTTCTTCTTGAGCTGCATATAGGTTTCTCAGGAGACAGGCACAGTGATCTGGTACTCCCATCTCTCTTAGAATTTTCCACAGTTTGTTGTCATCCACACAGTCGATGGCTTTAGTGTGCCCCTTGAAGCATGGTTAAATCCTTTTTCATAGCTGCGTGCTATACACTATGCTGTTGTGACTGGGAGTTTGGGTTTTTTCCAACATTTACTGTTACACACAATATAATGAATCACTCTGCATATTTTGTTTCTATTTGTTCATCCATGTACCTCTACAAATAAAAATTGTGTTTATTCTTAAAAGTGAGATTGTGGTGTGAAAGGTTAAATATGTATCTCTTTTAAAACACTGCTAACTCCCTTCAGCAGCTCCAGCCTTTCTCTACAGATTTCTAAATTGCCTACTGTCACACTTTGAAATGTTTGTCTATGTGATGTGTGAGAAATAATACCTCCCTGAAGTCATAGGGTTTTTTTGTGGGTTTTTTTTTTTTGCCATTAAAAGCATAATTTATTGCTTACATTTCCCAAGAGAAAGGAGCATGCCATGCCAAGCCTCACCACACCTCAGGAAAAGCAGCAAGTTTTGGTCTGGATGTTGTCAAGATCCCACTGGGAAATTAGAGCCTGCTCAAGGGGCACAGTTCGTGGACACCCTGATGGGCTGTCTGGACTCTGACTGTATTTCCTTTCAGCAGAGGCAGGACTCTGGACACAGAAATACTTTCCATGAGTCTTGGGCTAGCAGTTTTCAAGCTGCAGGGCTGCATGAGCCTTGGAACCTGGAACATGAAGCAGTGGTTTTGACATGGACTGTGGAAACTGGTGTATTCTAGAGAGTGGGCTGTGAGCCTCCCTGTGCCCCATCTCTCCAGAGTTCTCCCCAAACTTCTCTTCATCTTAGCCTCTTCCTCCTCCGGGCACTCCTGACCCAAGCAGAGAAGTCACACTTCCTTATCTGTTGAACCATCAGTAATCAGAGTTTGTCTGCCCAAAGCTGTGTTTGATGCTGGGATAAACCTGAAGCTTCTAACCCTCGAGGTTGGGAAAACTGGACAGCTACATGTAAAATAATGAAATTAGGACACTTCCTAACACCATACACAAAGATAAAATCAAAATGGATTAAAGACCTAAATGTAAGACCAGAACCTATAAAACTCTTAGAGGAAAACATAGGCAGAACACTTGATGACATAAATGAAAGCAAGATACTCTATGATGCACCTCCTAGAGTAAGATGAATAAAAACAAAAGTAAACAAGTGGGACCTGATTAAACTTAAAAACTTTTGCACAGCAAAGAAAACTATAAGCAAGGTGAAAAGACAACCCTCAGAATGGGAGAAAATAATAGCAAATGAAACAATTGACAAAGGATTAATTTCCAAAATACACAAGTACCTCATACAACTCAATACCAGAAAAACAAACAACCCCATCAAAAAGTGGGAAAAAGACCTAAACAGACATTTCTCCAAAGAAGACATACAGATGACTAACAAACACATGAGAAGATGTTCAACATCACTCATTATTAGAGAAATGCAAATCAAAAGTACAATGAGATATGACCTCACACCAGTCAGAATGGCCCTCATCAAAAAGTCTACAAACGATAAACGCTGGAAAGGGTGTGGAGAAAAGAGAACGCTCTTGCATTGTTGGTGGGAATGTAAACTGCTACAACCACTGTGGAAGACACTACGGAGATACCTTAAAAACTAGGAAGGTGATAGGATCTTGATCTCTTCTTCTTGCATTGTTTTAAAGACAGTCATAAACTGGCATGAGCCACCCAGTAAGTGAGCCTGGCAGGTAGGTGGCTTCTGTAGCCTTCTTTCTGATGTGGAACTATGAAGGGAAGGGTGTTGTAAGGGTAAACTCCACGGAGAGGGTGTATTTAGCATAGAGTCCAAGGAAAATAAGTATGAAGTGTAGCTCCTGCAGAGTTAGGGGGCAGAAAAGCAAGCTTAGTTACTGAAAGGTGAGTTAGGAGCATTAAAGTAAAAAAAAAAAAAGAGAGAGAGAGAAAGAAAGAAAGCTAGGGATGTTCAGATCTGCCACTGTTCTCTTTGTATTCTTTGTTCTCAGGAAAGGGAAAGAGAAAAACTTATTCCTCCTTTTTCTTTTCACTGCAACAATATCTTATGATATTTGCCTTTTTATGTTTGACTTGCTTCACTTAGGGTGATCTCCAGGTCCATCCGTGTTGCTGCAGGTGGCATGAGTTCATTCATTTCCTAACTGAGTAATACTCCATTGTACACATGGACCACATCTTTATCCTTTCATCCACCTATGGACACATAGTCTGATTCCGAATTCTGGCTACTGTGAACAACGCTACAGTGAATATCAGGGAGCATGTATCTTTTCCAGTTGTTTTTCCCCAGAGAGATGCCCAGGAATGGAATTTTCAAGTCATCTAGTAACTCTCTAAAAAGACTTTTAAGGACCCTCCATTCTGCTCTTACTAATTCATGACCACACCCCCGGCCCCCCCAGTAGCACAGGAAGGGTCTCTTTTCTCCACATCCTCTCCAGCATTTCTTGTTTGTAGATATTTAGCCATGGCCTTTCTGTCTACAGCGAGGTGATACCCCACTGTAGTTTGGATTTGCATTTTGCTAGTAATAAGTGATGTTGAACATACTTTCATGTGCATGGTTTTTAAACAGTGTGAGTAAAATCTGCCTCCTGAAATTGGGGTTTTGAAAGTCTGCCCTGTTTAGAAGTCATTTTTGATTACCTACCCTAAGATATTTTTTGTAGGCTTGTCTCTTTTGCATCACCGACTCAATGGACATGAGTTTGAACAAACTCTGGGAGATGGTGAAGGACAGGGAAGCCTGGTGTGCTGCAGGCCCATGGGGTCACAGAGAGTCAGACATCATGGAGCGACTGAACAACAACAACTCTTTTGCAGGTCCAAAGGCCTTTGAAGTGCCCCTAAGCACAGGTTTAGAGTTGATGCTGTGGAAATGACCACAAGAGAGCAGGATCTCTTCATGCCCCATTCTGGCCTGTTCCCGGTTGTAAATTAGTGGAATGTACCTTACACCCAGCGGCTGTTTGGGTGTAAAGACTTCCTCTCCTTACCCCTCATCCCCCGAACCAATCCCAGTCTTGGCAACACCATCCATTAGGTGGACTGTTATCCAAAGGTGGAGTGGATCTAAGGAAGCTGGATGGACACAGGAACCCCAGCACAAGGGGGCATGCAGATGGGATAACTTCTCACATCTCTTCCAGGCTACAGGGTCCACCGTCCTTTGGGTGCACAAGGCTGGGTTTATCTGTAGGAGGACACTCCTGGGTTTGGAGGATGTGGACCCATGCAGAGAGAACAGGCACTCTAGGTCCAAGAGGGTGTATCTCTTGGCACACCCTCCATAACACCCTGTGTCCCTCGACAGCGCAGCCTTGGGACCCCACCCCACTCACCCTTGGAGATGTGACCCAGGCCAGGTTGACAGAGTCAGAAGGAATATATTAACAGTAGGCATTGCTTTTTTCTTTTTTAATTTATATTTTAAACTCGAGACTATTTCATTTACACTGTTGTGTTTGTTTTAGGTGTACAGAAATTTCACTCACATAAAGTTAGACATCCATATATTCTTTTACAGATTTTTTCCACATAGATTATTACAGTGTGCTGAATACAGTTCCCTGTGCTATACAGTAAGTCCTTATTGATTATCTCTTTTCCATGTAGAAAAGTGTATATATTAATTCCAACTTCCTAATTTATTCCTCTTTCCCATCTTTCCTGTTAGGAAACCAGTTTATTTTTTTCCTTTCTTTTTTTTTTCCTAAGTATGTGACTCTTTTTCTATTGTGCAAATTTGCTAATTTGTCAGTTTTTAGATTCCACCTGTAAATGATGTCATATGATAGTTGTCTTTCTCTGTCTGACACACTTCAGTTGGTGCAATCATCTCTGGTCCATTCCATGTTGCTGCAAATGGCATTATTTCTCCATTTTACCACTGAAAAGATTCCACTGTACACATGCACGACATTTTCTTCATCCACTTATCTATCGATCTGCATTTCCACTGCTTCCCAGTCGTGGCTGTATTTAATAGTGCTGCAGTGAATGCTGGGGTGTCTGTGTCTTTTCAAATTATGCTCTTCCCAGATATAACCCAGGAGAGGGATAGCAGAATCCCTCTGCTTCTATTCTTAGAAGCTTCTATTCTTAGACTTTTAAGGAACTTCCATGTTCATCTTCACGGCAACTCTTTTTAGTTTCCATTCCCACCAACAGTATAGGAAGATTTCCTCTTCTCCTCCCCCCTCCAGTATTTCTAGATTGTAGACTTTGTGATTGGGTCTATTCTGACTGGTGTGAGGTGATACCTCATTGTTAGCTTGGATTTTAATTTCCCCAAACATTAGCAATAAAAAATAATATTAAGCAATATGACAATATAAGATAAAGCAAAATAATATTAGCAATGAAAGTAATAAAAATGAAATAATCTTTTCATGTGCCTTGTTCTTATACAGTTTGAATAAGTTTTACCTGTTGAAATTGGGTTCTTAAAATATTATTGACTCGGGGATTGTTGCAGAAACTAAGGCCAGTGACAGGCAATTTGTTATGTAAGTAAATATTGAAAAGTCTCTGGTCAATAACATTTGGGTAACAAAAGCTATATTAATATGTCTCTGGTCAATAAGCTGTTAAAATAAAAGTGTGCCCCTTTTAAAAGTCGTTTTTCATTACCTACTCCAAGACATTTCTCGAGGGCAGATGTCCTTTCCTGCTCCACAGCTGTGAAGGTGAAAAACCCATCAGGGCTGGTTTTCATGTTGTTTTTAGAGGACAGGGCCACAAGACGACAGCATTTCTCTATGCCCCATTCTGAATTTCTCGCAGAACATCAGTTGAGTTCAGTTGCTCAGTTGTGTCCTACTCTTTGAGACCTCATGAATCGCACCACACCAGGCCTCCCTGTCCATCACTAACTCCCGGAGTTCACTCAAACTCATGTGCATCGAGTCGGTGATGCCATCCAGCCATCGTCCTCTGTCGTCCCCTTCTCCTCCTGCCCCCAATCCCTCCCAGGTTCAGAGTCTTTTCTAATGAGTCAACTCTTCACATGACGTGACAAAAGTATTGGAGTGTCAGCTTCAGCATCAATCCTTCCAATGAATACCTAGGACTGACCTGCTTTAGGATGGACTGGTTGGATCTCCTTGCAGTCCAAGGGACTCTCAAGAGCCTTCTGCAACACCACAGTTCAAAAGCATCAATTCTTCAGCTCTCAGCTTTCTTCTCAGTCAAACTCTCACATCCATACATGACCACTGGAAAAACCATAGCCTTGACTAGACAGACCATTGTTGGCAAGGTAATATCTCTGCTTCTCAATATGCTATATAGGTTGGTCATAACTTTCCTTCCAAGGAGTAAGCCTCTTTTAATTTCATGGCTACAATCACCATCTGGGGTGATTTTGGAGCACCCCAAAAAAGTCTGACACTGCTTCCACTGTTTCCCCATCTATTTCCCATGAAGTGATGGGACCATATGCCATGATCTTCATTTTCTGAATGTTGAGCTTTAAGCCAACTTTTTCACTCTCCTCTTTCACTTTCATCAAGAGGCTTTTTAGTTCCTCTTCACTTTCTGCCATAAGGGTGGTGTCATCTGCATATCTGAGGTGATTGATATTTCTCCCGGCAGTCTTGATTCCAGCTTGTGTTTCTTTCAGCCCAGCGTTTCTCATGATGTACTCTGCATATAAGTTAAATAAGCAGGGTGACAATACACAGCCTCGATGTACTCCTTTTCCTATTTGGAACCAATCTGTTGTTCCATGTCCAGTTCTAACTGTTGCTTCCTGACCTGCATATAGGTTTCTCAAGAGGCAGGTCAGATGGTCTGGTATTCCCATCTCTTGAAGAAGTTTCCACAGTTTATTGTGATCCACACAGTCAAAGGCTTTGGTATAGTCCATAAAGCAGAAATAGATGTTTTTCTGGAAATCTCTTGCTTTTTCAATGATACAGTGGATGTTGACAATTTGATCTCTGGTTCCTCTGCCTTTTCTAAAACCAGCTTGAACATCTGGAAGTTCATGGTTCATGTATTGCTGAAGCCTGGCTTGGAGAATTTTGAGCATTACTTTACTAGCTTGTGAGATCAGCCTTGGAGAAAGTCCTATTCCTGGGTTATACATTGAAGTGGAATGGTCTGACTAAATACCCAAGGTTTGTGTCTCATTCCTTCCCCACGCCCCTTAGCCTTTATCCCCCAGACATATCCCAACCCCTGGAGAGCTGCCTGTAAAGGCTGTGGTCATGTGGAAGTGGGGCGACCACAGCACAAGGAGCCATGGGCCAAGGGCCAGAGGGGCCACCACTCTTTGGGTGCCCAAGGCTCGTTTTATCTTCAGGAGGGTCCTCCCGGGCTTGGAGAGTGTGCACCCGTGCAGAGGGAACAGGCACTGCAAGTCCTGTTGGGGTTGGGGGTGGGGAGTTGATACATCATGTATGTCACCCCAGTCCAACCTTGGGACCCAAGTCGGCTCAGGCTCCAGGGGATGTGACACCCACCTTGGTCATGAGGCTTGAGGGCATAGAGTGTGTGTGTGTGTGAGTGTGTGAGTTGTGTGTGTATGTGTGTATGTGAGTGTGTGTTAGTGTTAGTCACTCAGTCATGTCCAACTCTTTGTGACCCCATGGACTGAAGCCCACCAGGCTCCTCTGTCCATGGAATTCTCCAGGCCAGAATACTGGAGTGGGTTGCTATTCCCTTCTCCAGGGGATCTTCCCAATCCAGGGATTGAACCTGGGTTTCCCACATTGCAGGTGGATTCTTTACTATCTGAGCCACCATGGAAGCCCCAAGGGCATAGAGTCGGTATGTCTTTTTTTCCTTTTTGAATTTAATTTGTGCTTTAAACTGGAGAACAGTTGATTTACAATCCTGTGTTTTCTTTAGTTGTACAACAATTTGATTGACTTACATATAGACATATATATATTCTTCTTAGAACTTTTTTTCCCATAGAGGTTATTACATAGTATTGAGTCCAGTTCCCATTTCTATTCAGTAGGTCCATATAGTGTATATATTAATCCCAGCCCCCTAATTAATCCCTCTCCACCACCTTTTGAGTCAGACATGACTGAGCAACTGAGCACAGCACACAGCTCACCACCTTTCCACTTTATAACGATAAATTTATGTGTATCTGTGACTCTATTTCTGTTTTATTTCCTTGTTGTTCAGTCACTAAGTCATATCCAACTCTGTGACCCCACAGACTGCAGTATGCCAGGCTATTATTTTTTAATATTTATTTATTTATGGCTTCTCCAGGTCTTAGTTGCAGCATATGGATCTAGTTCCTTGACCAAGGATCAAACCCAGGCTCTCTGCATTGGGAATGTGGAGTTTTAGCCCCTGGACCACCAAGGAAGTTCCTATTTATATTTTATAGATAAGTTCATTTTTACCATTTTTACATTCCATATTATTGCAGAAAATGAGGAGGAACTAAAGAGTTGGACATCACTGAATGACTGAACTAAACTGAATAAGTGATATACCGCATTTGTCTTTTTCTTATTTCATTTAGTATGATTTCATCTCTACATCCATTTGTATTGTTGCAAATGGCTTTATTATCATTTGTTTTATGACTGAGATTTATTCCACTGTATATATATGTATCACATTTTCCTTACCCATTCATTAACCAGTGGGTATTTTGATTTTTTCCAGCTTTGGCTATTCTAAACAATGCTGTAGTGAACACTGAGGTACATGTGTCTTTTCTAGCTACAGTTTTCCCAGGCTATGCACAAAGGAGTGAGGTTGCCAAGTCATCTGGCGGTTTTATTTTTAGATTTTTAAGGAGCATCCATACTGAACTCCATAGCATGTGCATGCTAAGTCGCTCAGTCATGTCTGACTCTTTGTGTCCCCATGGACTGTAGCCCATCAGGCTCCTCTGTTCATGAGACTTCCCAGCAAGAATACTGGAGTGGGTTGCCATGCCCTCCTCTAGGGGATCTTCCTGACCCAGGGATCGAACCTGCATCTCTCAGGTCTCCTGCTTTGGCAGGTGGGCTCTTAATAGCTATTATCATTAACATTGCCTCATTGTATATTTGAATTGTATTTCTTTAATAAATGATGTAGAATATATTTCCATGTGCTTTTTTAATCTGCACAATGTGAGTAAGATTTACCTCTTGAAATTGACTTCTTGTAAGCTGGCCCTGCTTTGAATTCTTCTCTGATGTTTGAAAGTGAAAGTGTTAGTCACTCAGTCATGTCAGACTCTTTGAAATCCCATGGAATGTAGCCATGAAATTCTCCAAGCAAGAAAACTGGGGTGGATTGCCATTCCCTTCTACTGGAGTAGGTAGCCTTTCCCTTCTCCAGGAGATCTTCCTGAATCGAACCCAGGTCTCCCGCATTGTGGGCAGATTCTTTACCTGCTGAGCCACCAGGGAAGCATACAAATTTGGCTACTGGAGTAGGTAGCCTTTCCCTTCTCCAGGGGATCTTTCCAACCAGAGATAGAACCCAGGTCTCCTGCATTACAGGTGGATTCTTTACCAGCTGATGATTTGTCCCCAGGACATTTCTTGAGGGCAGGTGTCCTTTCCAGCCCCACAGGCTTTTTGAATATTAAAAGCCCATAACCACTCACTTTCTGGTTGCTGTTACAGAAGATGGCCACAAAGCAGCAGCATGTCTTTATGCCCCCACTTTTTATTTTTTGCATTTTGATTTTTATATATGTTGGAAGTAGAGTTGATCTCTGTCTGATGTTTTCTTTTAGGTGTACAGGAACTTGATTCAGTTATGTATAGATCTTTTTTGGGTTCTTTTCCCATATAGACTATTAGTGTGTTCAGTAGAGTTCCATATACATTAGAGTGTATATGTTAACTCCAGCCTCTTAATTTATCCTTCCCCACTAACTTTCCTTTTTGATATTTATAAGTTGGTTTTCTATGTCTGTGAATCTGTTTCTCTTTCGTAAATCAGTGTGTATGGTTTGTTTGTTTTTGTTTTTGTTTTTGTTTTTTTTTACTTTTTAATTGGAGGATAATTACAATGTTATCTTGGTTCTGCCATACAATGTCAATCAGTTGTAATTATATATATACATATATATAGGCTTCTCTGGTGGCTCACTGGGTGAAGAATCCACCTGTACTGCAGGAGACCCACATTCAATCTCTGGGTCAGAAAGACCCCCCTGGAGAAGGGCATGGCTACCCAGTATCCTTGCTGAGAATTCCATGGAGAGACACCTGGCAGTCTGTGGGATCACAAAGAATCTAACGTGACTGAGTGACTAACGCATCACTCTTGAGCCTCCTCCCATCCCACCCCGCTGGGTCATCACAGAGCACCAGGCTGGGCTCCCTGCGTCTTTCAGCAGCTTCTCTACCAGCTATCCATTTTACATACGGCAGTGTACATGTCAGTGCTACTTTCTCCATTTGTCCCAACCTCTCCCTCCTATGCTGTGGCCACAAGTCCATTCTTTACATTTTGGTCTCCATTCCTTCCTTGCAAATAGGTTCATCAGTATTATTTTTTCTAGATTCCATATATATGCATTAATATGTATTTGTTTTTCTGATTTACTTCACTCTGTGTAACAGGCTGTAGGTTCATCCTAGAGCTGACTCAAATTTGTTCCTTTTTCTGGCTGAATAATATTCCACTGTATATATGCACTACACTGTATGAGTTTATAGATTCCTCTATAATGAATTTATAGATTCCCCTGTAAGTGAAATCTTATATTTGTATTTCTCTGTCTGACTTACTTCACTTGGTATGCTACTCTCTTGTCTACCCATGGTGTGGCATTATTTCATTATTTTTAATGGCTGAATAGTATCTCATTGTATATATGCATCACTTAGTCTTCATTTACTGAATTCATTTACTAATAGTTTTCTGGTGGTGTCTTTAGGGTTTTCTATACATAGTATCATGTCACCTGCAAATCATAACAGTTTTACTCAATTTTTCTTTTAATGTGCTTAATGGACATATGTGTATCTTTGTCTTTGAATTTTGTTTTAACATATTTTGCTTACTTGTCTACATAAATTTTCTGTTCTCTTATCTCAATTTTAAAAATATTTTCTGTTTTTGGTTTTCCCTTTGACTTCTATTATGTTGCTTTCTTGAAACATTAGGGAAAATACCTTTCCTTATTCTTGTTTCCTTTCAGTAGAAAAGGGTCAGACAAGGAAAAGAAAATGAGTGAAATTAAGGTCATTATATCCTGTTCAGTGCTAGAGGGGACAGAGGACAATGAAATTTTTAGAAGCTGATATAAATTGATGTTATAAGTGAAGAAAAAGAGGACCGAAAATGCTTTTACCTGAAAATTGCAAAAAGGATAGATTCAACCCAATAT